>NW_028242637.1:2500-127050 GCF_964263255.1 Lissotriton vulgaris | reverse complement strand
TGATCTTGATGGTGTCATCTGCTATGTGCGGGGTCCAGCTGAGTGGGTTCTGTTGGACCTTGCTTTTACTAAGGCTTATTTAGAAAACATTGGATCTTGCTTTTACCAAGGCTTATTTAGAACACTCCTCCCTAGGCCATGTGCACTTCAACTCATTAGCATAATAACTGAAGCTCTGCACACCTGCTTGTGAGAACCACACCCAGTTCTTCAAACCACACCCAGCTCTTCAAACCACACCCAACCCTGTCTATAAAAGGCAGCCCCTGAGCCTCACCCAGTGCTTGTGCTCGTCTACCTCCCACTTACCTGAGAACAGATCCTTCGGCGCTGGCACTCCTGCTCTCTCCAGACCTTCATTGACTTCAACGGGCACAACTTCTGGCTCTTCCTTCTTCTGGTTTCTGGTACTTTCTGCTCAGCCCCACTTCTGTTCACTGCAATCTACTTGCAAAAGAGAAAGAGGTCATGGTTAGACTGATCAGTATCCCTTTTCAGCAACAAGTAAGTGCAAAACCTTTTATTACCTGAAAGAACTTTATCAGCGATTTCTGGATTCATGTAAAGACAATTTCGAAGAAGATATCACCCACGAACTTTGTGGTTCAAACCCTACGTTACAAGAATACTTTGTGGAACTTTGTGAAATAAACATTGTTTTAGATGGAACTTTTCTAAGACTCGAACAGAGGAAACCATTGACAGCAAGGCAAACAGTAAATCAAGGACTTGCACAAATTACCTCCTGTATTTCGATGTAATAGTACAGTATTTGTTTTATAAAAAGTCTGGAAATGTGTGAAAAGTGAGTTTGCTATTAAGAATTTAGGCTTTAGTTATGTTAAGGTGAATGTTAGACGTTGGTAATTCTGATAATGATATTCGTTTGATTTTACAGAAGGTTTACAGTAATAGAAAGCATATCCCAGAACAGTAACACATTCCAAACCTGGAAGCTTGAGACCAGGAGGTACTTTTAGAAGAGAATTTCTAATAAGATTAAGGTTTAGTCAGGAACACATTTAGAGATAGGTTGCACTTATCTGTTCTTTGTTTATGTTTCATTAGGCACCAGTTTCTACAGAAGTCAGAGAGGACTGCAGATTTTAGCAGCTCTTCTACAGTGCAAACGCAAGAACGGTGTTGTCTCTTTTTTTTATTTTATCCACTTCCCCCCTTCCCTTGAGCTTCTTGTTCTTAGTGCACTGTTTTAAAACTAGTGTGCTGGAACAAGCAGTTTCAGGGTGGGGTCGGACTGTCTTCAACCTCCATCAGAACTGAACAGAAACTCAGGTGAGCTGGCCTTTGAAAGAAGGTGAAGTGGACGCAGCATGGGTAAGTCCACTGGGGCTTGGTGGTGTGGCTGAAAGTGATTTTATATCACATAGTGACTCTCTAAGTATTTCAGCTCAATCTGGCACATTAGAGCTAGCTGTATGGGCGAGAATTTGTGTTTTTTGGGGTGAGGCTACAGTTTCTCATATCATCCTTCCAGGGCTGTTGTCATTGAAGATTTGCACCTTGTTGGAAGCTGGATGCTAACGATCCGTTCGTCTTTCTCAGATTTAAATGCTATTTGGATAGGTGTTTTTAAGAATTTCGATAACATGGTATTATAAAGAACAAGATGTCTATGACTCAACCTACAGGTGCTGGGGCCTGTTGTAAGGGCTGTTTGCCTCTTATTGACAATGGAAACTCTCATCCATGGGACCTTGGTTAATGTTTTCATTTGTATTTTTTATTGCTGGGATGAAAAAGTCCCTCACATGGTGATGGATATACACCCCTATCCTGGGTGCACCAACTGTCCTTATGTCTGTATCAATAATGCTTTTTTGTTGTTGTCATGGTTAAACACAGTTCATTTGTGTGCTCCATGCCATAGACCTGTCTAACGGATTGCAGTCTTGTTGGACTGAGAGAGGCGCCCAAAGTGCTACTCTTAAAGTAGTAAAAGGCTACTGCCTTCAGCAAGCTGTATGCAGCACAAGCACAGTGGTGGAAGCATACCATGTAATGATCAATAGGAGAGAACAGGCCCGTTTTATCTGTGTCACTGGAGTGATGCCTACATGCCCACAACAGGTTCTGCTGCTGAGTCCTTAACTCACGCATGGCCTACATCGATTTGGTGTGTAGTGCTGCACAGCCCATTTGTGGTCTTCATGTGCTGGGTGTATGAGTGTCTGTCACAGGTACACTACAGGGGATAATCCAGTACTGTACAGTATGTGAATGCTATATATATATATATGTACTGTAGCCTATATATTCATGGTAATGCAAGTTAAATGTCAGCCCTGTAAAAATAGAAAGAAGTAGAAATCAAGTTTATTAAATAAAAAGTCACTTGCGCCAAAGTCAACAGTTGACACGCAGTTGTATTACCACTTGAACATGAGCGATAAACTGCTGTACTGCTGTGCCCATCACCGCAACTTGTGCAAGGAACAAGCATAAAATATATACTGAAGGTGTACCTGTCACTGCAACACATGCCTGTAAGAAGCTGCACAATATTTGATAACAACTTCTTCAGTACACCTATTACTTATGATGAAGGTGTGCATGTCATTGTAAAATGTGCCAGTAGCATGCTGCACAGTACTTGAAATCGGATCCTTCAATACGTGTGTAATCTATGGATTTCCATGAGCTCCTCCCCAAACTCTCAAGATGGCTGCCGTATGTCACACAGAGTGTAATTTCCACAGTCCGTGGGGCTTGTTTTGCACTGCCTGACTATGCTCGATACGTGTTAAAATGTCCGCTGAGCCTGTGCATTCACCACTGACATGTGCATTCAACAGTGTCTGCCGTTGACAGACATGCACATTCAACAATGCAGGGGGGTCTCACAAACACGCTGTCGACTTGCGTATAAGCACACAGTATCCCAGGAGTACTGCAGTCCAGATGGTAGCACTACACAGCAGTTCACCCATGCAGGCACCTGTAATAATTTAATAATCGACCTGAGTCCAAAATCTGAAGTCAGCATCACACCACCCCATGTCACATCACTGTAGCATAGCGATGGTTCTTCCTTCTAGTCATAGTCACTGGTACAAGGGAGTGAGATGCCAGGACATTTCAGAGTTTATTCATAAATATGTATTCAAGTCCAGGTCATAAATCATTAAACAACAATCAAACAAGCTAGCTAAATCCTCTCATGAGAATACAATTACTCCGTTAGGCTGTGAAGAATTCTCCACATTTTTTACAGAGAAGGCAAAAGCGCTGGAAGAAGAACTCACAAATGCGGCAACCACTATACATCCTCTGCCCCCGAATGATGACATCCAGTCATTAGAATGTACAAAGACCAAAAACGAGGCAAACTGGGACACATTCAAACTATACAACCAGTATAAGATCGCCAAAACGCTGGCAGAAATTAAACCTAACAACCACTATCAAGACCCTCTTCCCGGAAAATGTGTAAGAGATATCAGCCACGTTTTGGTTCCAATATGGACCAAAATAATAAACGCATCTCTATCTCAAGGGATTCTCCCTGACTGCTTGAAGACAGGACAAGTGGTTCCCATAATCAAAAAGCCTACAGCGGACGCAACAGATCCGAATAACTTCCGCCCAGTTTCTAACATCCCTCTTCTGGCCAAACTAATCGAGAAATGTGTGCAAGAGCAACTAAGCCAACACATCACCAAATTCTCCCTACTAGACGACTGCCAATCAGGATTCAGAGCAGGACATAGCACGGAAACGGCTATACTACATATTGTGGACGACGCGCTACAAGCCCTAGACCAAAATCGAGCATGTCTACTGATTCTCCTGGACCTGTCATCTGCATTTGACACGGTAAATCACGAAGCCTTACTGACCAGACTTCGAGATAGGATGGGACTAACTGGAAATGTGCTGAATTGGTTCGACTCCTTCTTACGGAACAGGACACAAAGATTTCTGGTCAATCATTCTACCTCATCTCCAAGTCCTAACATAATAGGAGTCCCACAAGGATCGACACTTTCTCCAGACCTGTTTAACCTATATGTTGAACCCCTGACAGAAATTCTCCGCGAATCACAGATATCCTACCACATGTACGCGGATGATACGCAAATTTACATAAAGATAGCCTCCATTGAAGACATTGATCGGATGAACAAGTCCTTAGGAAGAGCGCTGCAATGGTTATCCACCAACCACCTGAAGCTAAATGCTCACAAAACAGAGTTCCTACTAATTTCGCCACCAAGGTGCCAGTCAGAAATAAGGGAATGGACCAAACAAGTGACTGCACTAAACTGCACCCCAACATTAGTAGAATCAGCTAAATCGCTTGGTATCACCCTAAACGAGAACCTTGACATGAAAGTTCACATTAATGCAATGGCTAACAGTGCCCGCTTCCACCTTAACTACTTAAGGAAAATGAAACCCTACATCTCGGAAATTGATCTAAAGTTAGCTATCCAATCTCTTGTTATCTCTAGGATTGAATACGGCTGCTCCACCTTAGCAGGGCTACCAAAAATGTCAACAGCTCCGCTAAAAGCCTGCCTCAATGCAGCGGCAAGACTGATCACAGGATCAAGGAAATATGATCATATTTCCCCTCACTTGAAAGCATTAAACTGGCTACCTTATGAAGCCAGAATCCAAATGAAGTTAGCATGTATAACCCACAAAGCGCTTCACTGCAACACTCCTAGATATCTAGCCAAGAAAATTAAGATTTCTGGAGGTGACAGACCTGCCCGGAGTGCCGTTGGTCTACTATTGCGGCCAGCCAGATTCCGAAAGAAAAAGACTTACGACCGAGCATTCTCTGGAGCGGCCCCTAGAATCTGGAACTCTCTTCCTCCATGCATCAGGAAAATTCGCAATATTGCATCATTTAAGCGGGAAGTGAAGAGCTTCATGATGAGCAAATACCTTGCTTAGATAAGCTGCCCCGACTTTGAGCTGCTCTCAGAAGGAGAAGCTCTAACTGGAATATTATCAAAGCTATTTGGTGACTCAAGACTTGAGATTTATATAAGATGCAGAGATATTCGTATCTTATGACCTTAAGTGCAATGGGATAACATATCTAGCCTGGGTACATGGCATATGATATAAACTTAGCCGTACCCCACATCTTAATACGAATTGCATGGTACCTGGGCTTCGCTTATATACTATCTCTCATACTCATTTCCATACTATCTACCTCATAACGGTTCTGTTTTTAGAAAAGGTTATCATTTGTTAAGCCAAAACTTTACCTTCGCCTACATCACCTTGGCCAGGAATATGGGCATATGATATAAGCTTAGCCTTATCACACCTATTAAGGCGATTTGCACATGTATTGGTTTGCATATATACTGATCACATAATTGTATTTATCCTATTATATACCTCTTATATGTTTGTTTCCTATAATGTAATCACTTGTGTTGGTTATCTATTCTGATGTTAAGCGCTCTGATACCCACGGGTCTTGTTCGCGCTATATAAAACTCTACAATAAATAAATAAATAAAATAAATAATAAAACAGAAGTTCCTTGCCACCTCCATCTGTCTCTCGCTCACTTCACCAAATTCCAATCTAACTGCCCAGCCACAAGGGATGTGAAGCAGAGGTGTCACATGCTGAAGGTGTCATGAGCTGGCTCACACAGCACTACATTAAGATATAACAAACCTCAAGATATAACAAGTAGCTGTGTCATGTTTCATATCTTTGGAATAGTAATGATAAATCCTCTTTACTGGTAAAGTTAGATTTAACATTACGATTTTTGAAATCTTTGTCAGATTGAGATTCTATTTGGATAAGTGTTATTAAAAATGTGAATAACATGGCATTATAAAGAGCAAGATGGCTTTGACTCAATCCCAGGTGATAGGGCCTGTTTTAAGGGTTCGTTGCCTCTTATTGACAAAGGACACTCCTAGACATGGGACCTGGAGATAATATTTTCGTTTGTATTTATTATTGTTGAGACAGAAAAGTCCCACCTGGCTGTGGCGAAGGTGTGTGAGAAGATCGCTTTTAAGCAGTGCTGGGAGTTTGTTGAGACATCTGGCGGCCTCCACCCTGCCCAGACGGGCTTCAGGGCCTCCCACAGCACCAAGATGGCCATGGTTGAGATGACGGAGGCTATTAGAGAGTGTCTGGATGCCGGCGGCAGAGCAGTGTTAGTGATTTTAGATCTCTCTGCTGCATTTGACACCATGCCTCATCAACAACTTATGTATACAAAAGGGGGTTCTCGTCCTCAGCATACCAGGTATGGATGAATATTCAAAAGTGCAAAAAAGGAAGGGTACCTGGTTTCCACCAGGCTACCGGATCACAGGGGTCGGTCCTCTGTACACTACCATCACTTTGCAAACGTTCACCCTCACCTCGGGCGAATGTAGTAGACCAGTGGACCACACATACATGCATCACATGCACTGCTCATGAAAGCCCTCACATGTATCTCATGGAATGTTAGAGGCTTAAATGATCGTAGAAAGACCAGGCTGATACACTCTTATCTCTTGAGGCATGGAGTAGATATCTGTAGATATCTGTTTGCTACAAGAGACACATCTAACAACCACAGCAACGGGTAATCTCAGGCATAACAGATGGGGGGAGGTGCTGGAGGCAGGCTACTCAAACTATTCCAGGGCCTAGCAATCCTAACACGTAAAGGACTACAGTGGAAAACATGTCACACGATAACAGATAGAGAAGAACAGTATATTATGCTACAAGGCACACTGTACAATACCCCTATGGTGATAGTCAATACTTATGGTCCAAACACAGATAGCCCAGAATTCTTTCAGCACATATGGCAGAAAATTCAGGCACTGGGTAAGGTGTCAATACTGTGGGGTGACCTTAATGTTGTTCTCTCTACCACGGTGGACAGACAGGGAACGTCTTATGAACACCACCCGAAAGCAGTCGAGATGTTGTCAGGCATTATAGAGGACCTTCAGTTGGTAGACTCCTGGAGAGCGTGTCATCCGACAGTCAGGGAAGGAATGTGTGTGACACATCACCGTAACATATGATCCAGGCTGGATTACTGGCTGGTCTCCAGGGACATACACACCTGGGTCATAGAAGCCACACTCTATCCACGCACAATTTCTGATCATGCGCCCACTCATAAAATTGCAAATACCAACACCATACATACAACCATTTACTTGGAGATTCCCATCACATGCATTATTAGATCAGGTCTTCCGGAAGAACTATGTGAAAAGTTGTTGTATACTTTGTGTTGAATGAGGGAACAGTGGATTCGCCGGGAACGCTGTGGAAAGCATTCAAAGTGGTCACTAGGGGCAACTGCATTGCACTCAAAATGGGGGTTCTCAAGGACATACACAATACACTAGTCAAATTAGAGCACTAAATTGGAGAGCTAGAACAATCGTTTCTACTACATCCCTCCCCTGCAACAACAGCCCAAATTAGAACAAAATTGACAGAATTCCAGAAGGAGGCCATAGGGAAAGGACATACATGCATAAACACACACAGGCTAGAGGCTATGGTGAGGACAATCGTACTGGGAAAACGCTGGCGGGTCGGCTCAGATCTCTGTGGGGATCTGGTTACGTCACCGATTTGCAAACAGCTAGTGGCGAGGCAGCAAGAATGCCACAGGACATTCTGCACACAATGGCCCAATTCTACCAACAGTTATATACCTCCCAAACCAACCCATCTCAGTCAGACATAACCGAATACCAAGATACAGTGTCTTTGGCATGGTTTAACAGGGGTGCCCGAGAATATATGGAGCTGCTAATTACAGTGGACGATGTTAGGCAAGTAATAAACAGTATGCCGGCTGACAAGGCCCCTGGGGCAGACGGGCTCACAGCTGCCTTTTATAAGGAATCTGTAGATATCCTGGCTCCCCGTTTGTTGCAGATATATCTGGTGGCGATGGACACTGGTGTCCTCCCCCTCACTTTAAGAGAGGCCTCCATAATCACCTTACTGAAGCCTGATAAAGACTCCACTAAACCGGATTCTTATAGGCCGCTGTCGCTAATTAATCTGGATGCTAAGATTAACACCAAACTACTTGCAAATAGATTGCAGCCGAAGCTCCCGCAGACAGCATTGCCAGATCAATCCAGGTTTATATCAGGTCAATCGACTGCGCATAATTTGAGGACAATATTTGGACTCCTGCATTACCTGGCCCCTCATGTCCAGGCAGTGGCTGCATTACTGGACGCTACAGAAGCGTTTGATTCTTTGGAATGGAAATTCCTTTTCAGCCTACTGACCCGAATGGGAGTCAGCCCCATATTTATTAAACAAATACAAATCATTTATACGAACCCGATGGGGAGAGTAAGGATGAACAGGCAGGTATCGAACCATTTATCATCACAAGAGGAACAAGACAGGGCTGCCCTTTATCCCCATTACTGTTCACAATCGCCACCGAACCCTTGGCAGGGAGGCTCCGCCAACATCACACGCAAAGAAGTATAGGTTTTACATCTAGAGGCCTACTGATATTCATGTATGCCGATGATATGACAATATACTTATTGAATCCTAGAGAGAACTAGTTATGAGGGAATTAATTCAATATGGAGGTCTAACAGGAATACAGATTAACTGTGCAAAATCCATGATGTTACCACTCACGGATAACACTGTACCATGCGACACAGAATTTCCAATACAGTGGGCGGTTGGTGAAACACGCTATCTGGGTATTTTAGATCAGCAGGTCCATACAAGAAATATGGTTAGCCAATTATGGGGAAGTTATAGATTGGATAGAAAGTAAGGTCCAAAGATGGAAGCAGTTGCTTCTATCCCTAACAGCTTAAACAAAAACTACCGGGTTTGGGCTCCCAACAGCACTGCTTGCCACAAGCTACTGAACAACAAAAGAGATTGCATGTGCTGCCAATTCTTTTACCCTCTTATTTTGAGTCTGAACATCTGACCATGGAACAAATGTTACTGGTGACCAAAATGTGTCGTTTTATTTATATTTTATTTTGAAACATGATTCTTTCTTATTTTTTGAATCTCAAAGGACAATTTAAGGATTTTCAATGAAAAATTTAAGACCTTATGTACAACAAACAAATGATCATTACTCAGAAGGAACAAAACTTTTTTCGCAGATAGAAAAACGTTTTAGACTTTTTTCAACAACATATAATACATACATTCAATCATACCACACTCATACCACACTATTTACATATATACAAACAATACAAAAAAATATATAAATTGCATCTACAATGTAATCACTTTGATTTACAAAGAAGCCTAGAGAACATTCATATCTTTCTAAACCATTCTAAAGTAAATATCACACAATTTTTGTTTTTTTAGGCTTGAAAAGTCTACGCGTTTCGAACTCATATAAGTGGATGAGTTCTCATCAGGACCAAGGTCTCTCAACCACTGGGAGACCAGAAAAGCAAATACGGTTGCCAGGACACCAGACCATATGAATATGGTGGGTCCGGGCTCCGTGGTGAATTAACAGTGGTGGGGCTCCGGCTGGAGAATCGTTAGTGTGTCCTAATCGCCGGGGAGGGACGCGTTGTCCGTAGGCGTTTACGCCTAAACTCCCAGGATCCTTTGCGGACCCGGAAGCCTTGCGCAAATCGGACGACTAGCAGAACGGAACGCTGCTCGGCGCTGATACATCTGTTGGAAGATTTAACTCTAACGCCTACGGACAACGCGTCCCTCGTCACCTTACAACAGACCGGCGATTAGGACACACTAACGATTCTCCAGCCGGAGCCCCACCACTGTTAATTCACCACGGAGCCCGGACCCACCATATTCATATGGTCTGGTGTCCTGGCAACCGTATTTGCTTTTCTGGTCTCCCAGTGGTTGAGAGACCTTGGTCCTGATGAGAACTCATCCACTTGTATGAGTTCGAAACGCGTAGACTTTTCAAGCCTAAAAAACCAAAAATTGTGTGATATTTACTTTAGAATGGTTTAGAAAGATATGAATGTTCTCTAGGCTTCTTTGTAAATCAAAGTGATTACATTGTAGATGCAATTTATATATTTTTTGTATTGTTTGTATATATGTAAATAGTGTGGTATGAGAGTGGTATGATTGAATGTATGTATTATATGTTGTTGAAAAAAGTCTAAAACGTTTTTCTATCTGCGAAAAAAGTTTTGTTCCTTCTGAGTAATGATCATTTGTTTGTTGTACATAAGGTCTTACATTTTTCATTGAAAATCCTTAAATTGTCCTTTGAGATTCAAAAAATAAGAAAGAATCATGTTTCAAAATAAAATATAAATAAAACGACACATTTTGGTCACCAGTAACATTTGTTCCATGGTCAGATGTTCAGACTCAAAATAAGAGGGTAAAAGAATTGGCAGCACATGCAATCTCTTTTGTTGTTCGCTATCCCTAACAGGGCGTATAGCAATCACAAAAATGGTTCTTTTACCTAAACTCCTTTACTTGTTTGTAAACAAACCAATGCCATTGAACACTCACTTTTTTAAACGACTAAGCACTACCATCCTTAAGTTGGTCTGGACAGGCAGACAGCCTCGGTCTCATGGAACTTGTTGACTCTACCATTTGCTCAGGGAGGTCTGGGTGCGCCAGACTTTGAGCTCTAAGCATATAGTGCACAGGCACAATATCTTCACTTCTGGCAGCAACCAACTCATTTCCAACCTCATGTGGTGATAGAAATAGATAGAGTTGCACCTATCCCACTCAATGCGGCGGTATATCAACCCTATAAGCGACCTCACCAGGAAATAGATACTGTGGAAACAACACAGTGGGCATGGAGAGGAATAGCCAAGAGGGCAGGGCATAAGGTACTATATGCACCATCTATGCCAATAGGGGGAAATCCGCTTCTAGCTCCACTAACTGATAAGGCTATCGCAATGAGGGCTCTATGAGTGGCTACAGGAAGCTTTTGATATCCTGATACCACTCAAAACCACACAACAGAACAAAAGATAAAAAGGCCTTGGAGAAACATAGAAATAAAAGACATAAAACAACAAATTAGAAAGCTGCAACATACCTGGCTCAAAACAAACGCCAAACAAGACAAACTTCACCTACAGAAAATTAACAGATTATATAAGTCGGCTAACAAAAAATCTAAGAAAAGGTACAATTCAGACAGAATTCAAAATGCTAAATGTGCAAACAAAGAATTCTATAAAATACTCAATGAATTTTGCAAACCAAATTGCCTAGAAGGAACTCATCCTGTTACTCAAGATTTCACAGACAAACTGGCAAATCATTACATGGACAAAGCAGACACGTTTGACTCTTACTTAAAACAGAAACAAGCACCAGCACTAACCCTTGTACAAAACAACTATCCAAGAATGCTCTAATCAATCCTCTCCGTTCCTTCCAACATATCTCACACAATGAATTTATGGACCTGGTCAAAGCAAGCAGGCCTGTCGGCAGCCCTTCCGACTCCTTTCCCCCACAAACTTTCAAGACAATTCTTTTAACAACCTCTGCTGCCATTCCAGTAAGAGGAATCATCAACAATTCCTTAACTACTGGAATATTTCCAGAAGAATTCAAAAAGTCATACATGCGACCTTTACTGAAGAAAACAAACTTACCCGCTGAACCCTGACAACTACAGACCCATTACAAATGGACCTTTCCTAGGCAAACTGATAGAAAGAGCAGTGTTCGCCCAGATGTCACAATTCATTGAAGAGAATGACATACTTTCAGATTTCCAAACAGGATTCCTTCCGGGAAGAGGCACTGAATCTGCCCTCCTTGCCATCTGGGATGGCCTAAAGAATACAGTTGACCGCAAGGTGGTTGCTGTGCTATTCCTCTTGGACCTCTCAGCTGCCTTTGACACGGTTGACCATGACACTCTGAAACAAAGACTTTATGAAGCTGGCATAGAGGGAACTGCTCTAGACTGGTTCGCGTCATACCTTTGAAACAGAACTAATGTCATCCATACCCCACCTTTCGCGTCCAAACCGTACTCCACAAACGCAGAGGTCCCTCAAGGTTCTATCATCTCGCCCATGCTTTTCAACATCTACATGAAGTATTTACGAGTACTGGTCAATAAATTTCCCCTCACGTGCTACAACTATGCAGATGACACACAAATACTCCTTCAACTGGAATGCCCCAAAGACATTCGAAAATCAACAATTTTCAGCTGTCTCAGAGCCGTGGATCAGTGGATGACTTTGAGCCATCTCAAATTGAATGCTTCAAAAACTGAAATACTCACGTGTGGCGATTGGAAAAATTACAACCTGCTTGCCGCATGGCCTGATGAACTAGGATTACTGCCTAAAGTATCGAAGGATGTAAGAAACCTCAGAATGACCATGGACTCCAAGCTGTCGATGAATGCCCAAGTGGATAAACTAGCAAGATCAAGATTTGCTACTATAAAAACGCTGCAACAAATTTTCCCTCATTTGGGATTTCCACACAAGGTCCAAGCTACTATCTCCCTTGTTCTATCCAAACTCAATTACGCCAATAGCCTCTCCCACGGATCACGTTTAATGACCATGAAAAGACTACAACGGATTCAGAACTCGGCTGCCAGACTACTCTTGCATATCAAACCGCGAGACCACATCTCCCCTGCCTTGAAAGCCCTGCATTGGTTACCGGTTGCCAGAAGATCCATGTTCAAGCTGCTTTGTATTACCCACAAAGCAATACATGGAATAGTACCACTCTTCATCAGGAATAAAATCACCAAAAACATTCAACAAAGGAACCTCCGCTCTAAAGGAGCATCTCGCCTCAAAATCCCACCAGACAAGAAAAAAAACATGGGTGGCACATCCTTCTCTGATCAAACAGCCAAACTATGGAACTCTTTACCCCCAAACATAAGATCCACCGACAACCACCTTATCTTCAGAAAACTACTCAAGATGTGGCTCTTCCCCACATAAGCACCATACAGAAACAGAAATTTACAGCATATCCCTCTGTATATAAGCATTTGTTTTCACTATAGATATGTCCCTATTTTTGTGTATTACTTTATAAAACATGTAAAATAATTATGTTGTTAAGAGAAAAGAAAAAAAAATATTTTAATAATAATAATAATAAGAATATTAATCAATAAATAAAAATGATCTGTGTTCACCATGTACATACTTCCATTGTGCATCTATGTACGTTCCATGTACTTGGATCTGTGTGTCTGTTACTTTCCTCCTGAAAAAGAATATCCAATGCACTACCCTATTTCTCATCCTGTGCCTCTATCAATATATTTAATCTAAATATAGTTACTTCCTTTATGTATCTATATACTTTCAATGTACTTATGGATCTATATATTTAGCACTTTCTTCTAATTTAGCATTTCCAATGCACTAGCCTATTTCTCAGCCTATACTTCGCTCAATATATCTTCTAGCCCAACCTTCTGACTCATCTCAAACTTCTTTCTACTACTCCTTCCAATGCACTACCCTATCTCTCATCCCATACATCTATCAATATATCCTCTAAATCCACTCTCTCATTTATCCCAAACCCCATACCACTACTATGATCGCCAAAATAACCCTTTCTAGACTCTCTCCTGCTCTACCCCTCCACGTATCATCTGACACCTCTTTTTACTACACCGATCTCCTAACACAAACATTTCTAAACTCTCCCCTCTGACTCCTCCCCTCCAAAACTCCTATTTACTCATCCAAAAGCCTCTTCCTACTGCTAAGGCCTAAAAAAAAAAATCTTTTTTAAATCGTTCACTCTTTTTATCCCTCCACTATCCTTTTCAATCAAAATTAACAGACTAACATGTTCACTTCTCAAATTCCATATTCAACTATACTAATATACTGCCCAAATTCCTGAATAACATATCTACTACTCAAATTACTTCATATTTATACTATACTAATTTTCAACACTAATCCGTTATGGGTTCCGGAGTGGCGTGCTACTCAACAGGTAACAAGTGCTATATGAATGCTAATCTTTCTTCCCCTATCCTTCTCACTCCAAGTAACAGACTAATATCCACCACTGAAATAACCTCATATTTCACAATATTAATTCACCACTAATCCTTTATAGGCTTCCTGAATATCGTGCGTCAACAAGCGATAAATAAATATAAACCTTTGTCATCCTCTATCCTTCTGCTATCATTCCATATCCAAATAACTGACTAACCTATCCACCACTTAAAATGTACTTGCATGTTTCACTATACTAATTAAACACTAATCCTCTATGGGTCCCGGAGTAGTGTGCTACCTGCCGAAAAAGCGCATTAACGCCTCGTCAGGGGTAGTAAGTGCTATATAAATGCAATTGCAATACAATGCAATACAATTTTAGACGGAGCAAAACAATGACCACTAGGTTCATATGCTTATGATGTATGAATTACATTTCTTTCATAGTTAATTCAAACATATTTGTTGTAGACATTTGCTTCATGTCTGAGATGCGATACATATTAAAAGCAAAGCTTGTGATTTGCAAGCATAAACAATGTGAATAGACAAAAAAAACAGTGCAGCAGTATTTACAAAAACAGTGGTTAATTAACAAAAGACATTTTCCTATCAATAGGCGTTTTTTGAAAAGGAACTGTAACCACATGGAAAAATTACTGCTCCGAGGGGTGCATTATGGATTGCCCACCCTCACCGGAGAATAGGAATTAACAATTGGCCTATGTGGAAAAAACAGATGGAAAGGCCTACGCGTTTCTAATCCCTGCAGTGATTCACGGGATTGTCATCAGGGCATGAGGGCACGGTGTAACCTAAAAGTGAAATTAAATGAAGTGATTATCAGAAAGGTGGGGCACCTCCTCCTCTCTACGTGTTTGCAGTGTATCATTTTAGTCTACAACAGTGTACCTGAAGTTGGAAGTCTCACTTCAATCAAGATAAGTTATTTTGGCTCGTGTCACAGGACCTGAAATAATCAGTAGAGTGTCTGTCATTTTGAGAGTTTGTGTTGCAGTAAAGCTCATACTTTGAATGATTTTGTAAAGAGACTTACATTAGAAGTCAGCGGAGGGCACCAGAAAATTATTAACTGTTTAGGATCATCAACTGGCAAATGGGCTGTCAAAATTGGTATTCAACCACCAATTGCTATCGGGCCCGGACTGGCCGTTGCGGGCACCGGGCAATGTCCCGGTGCGCCGCAAGGGTGGGGGTCGGTTTTGGGCCCCTGGGGGGGCCGTTTTTGTTACAGGGCCGTTTATGAAGCATAGCTGCAAAATCGGCCTTGCAACAAAATCGTCCGAAAACCGGTCCCGGCAAAGAGCTCAGGCCTCTCTCCTCTCCCCCCCCACCCCCCCCCCCCCCCCCAGGGGCTGGCCAAGCCACTTTGCCGGGCCGGTTTTGGTTCCCAGTCCTGCCCTGATCGCAATTCATTTATTGCTGCCAGGACGGAAAAAGGGGAGAGACGTAAACGCTTACTATGGCTGCTCCATAATAATTATCTCCTTACAATGCACCTTAAGATCCACACAAATTTCTGTCTACTTGTTGCAGACTGTTGAAAAGAAGTTTCATTTTGGCGGTTCACTTACTTAAAGTATTAACTTAAGGTTCTGACAGAAACTCGTCCCACGGTTCATTTACTTTGAAACTGATTACCGGTTCTGGTTAAAGCTAAATCAGGTTGAAACCGGAAGTATGTTGGGTCTCTTTAGTGATGTATAATGGGAATTGGGTTTTTTGGTTTAAATTGGCAAAGAAGCATCAATTTTAACGTGATCTCATTCTTATTGAGTTGTGAAAAATATCAGATTGCTCACCATCGGTTCAATCAGTTGTTTTTAGAAAACAACTGATTGAACCGATTGCGGAGTAAGATAGCATAGCAGTCGGCAAAGCAGTAAGCTGACAGGAGCTTTTCAAATTACTACAGCGAGGGAAAGCGGAATAAACGCGACTTGGCTCGGTGGCACACAGTGAGGTGTCTGAACATGCTGCTTAATAAATCCTCCGCTGGGCTTTTCTAATTCTTTATGAAAATCGCACAGCGAGCTAAAAAACGAACGAAGTCCACGGCTGTGGCTTTTCATTAGTTAGTGTCTCTTGGTCCTGATTAGAACCCCCATATCCATTGGGGTTTGAAACGCGTAGACCTTTTTATTTTCACTACCAAACAATTGTGTTTAATTTGTGATTTGGTTTTGGTGCACTCAAAGGATAATTGTATATCTTTAGGAACTTAGAGACTTTCTTGTGATCATTACATGTCACAATGCTTTGTATGCAATATGTGCACCACAAAATTAGAACCTATTAGTGCTATGTTTGGTGGGTGTGGGGGCCTCTCATTAAGTCGAAAAAGTCATATTGGCCCAAAAGGACTTTGTGGTGTGTGGTGAGTGTAGTGATTGTTTGAATAAAGATGGAATGAGTGTGACAGTGAGTTTATATAAGTGGTGACAGTGAGTGAAAATAGCAGTGTGTAGAAGGTATTTAGTAGATGTTTTTTTCTATTATATGTATGAATATGTTCCCTGTACATGTTCTTAAAATGAAGAAATCTTTGAATATTTGAAAATAAAGGCTATTAATGAGCTATGGCTGCTTGGTTTGGATATCCTTGCACCATTCCTTCAATTGGTTGAAATTTTTATCAGTATTGGCATTTTGGTTGTTCTTTGGTCTAGTGGACTCAGCCTTACTGATTAGAGTCAGGCCCATTGTTGTTATATAGGGATTAGATTAGGTGGCAGTTCCCTCTCGGTTAAAGAGAACATGGCTTGGAATGCCCTGCACTAAGTGGCAACAGTTAAAAACCCTGGTATTTGAGTAATCATATGTCGGGCCAACCCCTTTCCTTCTCTACCATTTGGCATTTGCGCCGGGACACTTCTGAGTAGCTGTGCGCGCTATAAATGGAGGCTAACATAACATAACATGAATGTGCCCCCCTGTCCTGGGTGCACCAACTGTCGTGATGTTTGGATCCCTAATGCTATTTTGTTGTAGTCATAGGTAAACACAGATCATGCGTGTGTTCCACGGCATAGACCTGTCTCACGGATTGCAGTCTTGTTGGACCGGCAGGGGTGCCCAAAGAGCTACTATTACAGTGGTAAAAGGCTACTGGCTTCGCCAGGACGTATGCAGCACAAGCACAGTGGTGGCAGAATGCAATGTAGTGATCTGTAGGAGTTAAGAGGTCCTTTTTACCTGCGTCACTGGAGTGACGCCTACAAGCTCACAGCAGGTTCTGCTGCTGTGTCCTTAACTCACCCTTGGCTTACATCGATTTGATGTGTAGTGCTGCATAGCGCATGTGTGGTCTCCATGTGCATGGTGTATGTGTGCCTGTGAAGGGTACAGTACAGGGATAATCCAGTACAGTGTAGTTTGGTTGTTATATATATGTACTGGGTGTATGTGTGCCAGTGAGTGGTACTACATATGAAAGTGTAGTACAGTGCATTTTGTGTATCCTGTATATATGTGTTGGGTGTATATGTACCTGTGAGTGGTATAATACATGGAAGAACCTGGATTGATTCCATTTTAGGAGATCCAGGGTTTCTTGGTGAGACATTAGGAGTGAAGGTAGAGGAATCCCGCCCACCCCCCAGATAGATTTGTGTGTTGCCTATCACACATAAAGATGCATTGGGACAACATTGCAAAGCACACGTCAGAAAACAAAAACAAGGAGTATCTGTTAACTTTATAGAAGGGCATGTCATTCCTTATGACGCCTGCCTGCTATGCAGCACGCTGGATTTTTCTTCAGACAAATGTTAACTGTTTCTGATTCATCTTCCTTTCTCTGTGACTTTTGTCTCCTTCATTAAAAATGTCAGACCCGTCTCTCAATGTGTTGCCTAAAGATAGATCTCACTTTAATGTGGTCACCCATTACTCTATTTATTATTTCTTTTCAATAGTTTTGTGCTTGTGAAATCGGCTCTTGCCTAATGTGGGCCTTGACAGTAACAATCCAATTTCAGTAATTCAGGTGAATCACAAGTTCTTGGTTCTTGTTTTGATCATTCTTTAGGAAACAGGACAAGAGTCTCAATCAAATTCGATGCCATTGAACAAGTTACTTGTTGCCTTGCTGTTGCTTTTTGCTTCGATTTTCTGATATATAGATGACATCCATATCCTCTTTTTCATGTTTTATGATTAAAGGTTTGTTTACTTTCACATTGTAGATGCATAAGACCTTCTTGCAAGGTGTCAGAACAGCAGTGCTTGATTTGAGCTGACGGTTCCTACTACTCGGCACTTATTTGCCAACACTGGGTCATATGATAGTGTGACACATGGTGCCACTGTTCGTCTCATTTAGAGATGAGCTCAACAACAACTGTTTATTAATTCAATATACTTTAGAAATGACCAGTCCCTGCTGCACAAGCCATTCTTGTGGCTTTGGGGGCCTGCAATAGTCAGAATTGTCACACTTGTATGTGTGTGATGGTTAGTAGTTGTGTTGTTACTGCCATTAACCATGCTGGCAGGGACAATGCATAGTGCAACCTGCAGTGGCCTCCTGACGCAGACCCTGGCATTCTTTTTTACAAATTAAACTAAATATATGTAGTCATATTCCAAAGTTAAATTTTAAATGAAGAGGCCCTTATTACACGTTACGCTTGCATAAATAATCCCTTCATTGTGCTTATATTATTTATTTATTTTGGCCTTGTTTCCTATGTCCTAGGACCTTATTGGTTTAAAGCTTTTTAGAAAATGGTAGTGGCATTAAGCCACCCTACCTTTCAGCCTCCAGTGATGGCCTTGATTTACAGAGCTTTTGACAGAAATGTCTCTTTTTTAGGGACGATACAAGAGTTCTGCTGCTTTGGGACTCGGAGTCCCACAGCGCCAACCTATTAGCCCAGGAAAGGAGGGGCTGCAATGGGTTCCCCCATGCCGCCTGTGCAAAGGGTGAGACTTTCATACACCCGTCAGTGCCAGGAGGAGCCAAGAGCGAGCCACCCCCTTGTCTTTTAATTGGCTGCTGTCTGGCTCCAATATCAAGACTGTCTCATACTACTCAGGTACTGCAATCATATTTACCTGTGAGGACAAACTCTGTTACATGCTTTGATTTCATTACGAATTCGCAGTCTAGCTGGGGTAGGTTTCTTGGCTCTCGGCATCAACATTTTGCATGCGTGTCTATTAGCTGGGGTGGGACCCTGTCCCCAAGTGCCCATAGGCCTTGTTGCCTTCCTGCTTTGTGTCCATGTGTGTCCAAGTATTAGCTGGGGTGGGACCTTGTCCCCAGCTTTGGCTTTTGGTGTGTTGACATATTTACTGAGTTGGGACCCTATCCGAAAGCCCTGACTCTCTGTCTGTCTGCACTTTAGCTGGGGGTAGGACTTGTGTCCCCTAGTCCTGACTCCTTGTGTGGTCTGATGGCTGTGTGTTTGCTTACTGATCATTCTTTTGTAACAGGAGTCCTTGCTGCCCTTGAGACTTGAGACTTTCGACCCTATAATATAATTGCTCCCATTGTGCCAACCATTTTTTAGTATTTTACCCACTTTCACAGCATTTGGATGAGACATTGACTTTCATTGCAGATTAATCAAATATCCAAGCGTGTCACCGATGGAACCCAAAATATTAAAAAAGAATGGGATGGCCTCACACACCCCCACCTGCGGGAGTCATGCCTCATCATCGTCCATCCCGCGCTCGCCAATGCATCCTCTAATGGCAGGTGGGCCCTCGTCAGCAGACTGAGGGAAGGAATAGGGAGAGTCAGAGAGATCCTAAAAAAATCTCTGTTATCTACCAAAAGGATACTCTAGGTTTATTGAATAGTGGTGAAGTGATGGTTAAAATGTATAATAGGACATTTGAGCTCTATTTATGCCACTCATGTCCTACTTAGGTCGACATGTTTCAGCCCTTAATTGGCCAATCAAGGGGCCCGGTGCTTTCTACAGGACCAAACAACCCACTGTGACCCTGTATAGTTCCCTAGTCAGTAATAATCATACACACACTCTGTGCACACACATACAATACCAGATTACTAATCTGTGGTTACTGCAATCAGCCATTTTTCCCATTCTTAGTGAAGGGTCCTATGGGAGAAACATAAAAAGACATTTACAATATTGACATCACTGAAGCACATAAATGATAAATCCAAAAATCATAATGAAAAGACAAACAATAACATAAGTGTATGGGTGCCAGGATAACCTTGCACACATTATAAAAACCGAGGGCCTGCCATGCTTAGCCAGTCCCGTGTGAGAATATCGTGCCGCTCCAGTGTTCACAGCACACTGTACAAATGTTTTGCCTGTGTAAGCCCACATCCAAATCATGTTCAAAACACATAGGTGAAAAGGTGAATGCCAAAAACCATTTGTTGCATACACACAAATACTTCTCACTCTTACTACGGGATTCTAACACTTCATGGAGGAGTGTAAGTTAGACCCTAACACTCAGGATGCAGCCACCAAGAAAGTAGGCACCCTTGATGGATATATTGAAAAGGCAGTGGGGATCTCAGACGAGGAAATTCTCCTTGCTGAGAAATAGCTATTGTTAGCCACTTTACCTATTGTCGGTGGAGCCTCCACTATCCTGACTGGCCAGGAAAGTGCTGAGTGCCATATTCCAGATAAGTGTGGCCTTCACCACATTCCCAGCCTGCAAATGTAATCCCTGCCACCATAAACCAAGTAGAAAAGAGGGCCTACTCATAAACTTGTAGCCAATCCAGCCAGGCCTACTTTAACACCCTATGATACTTTTAACTGTAAAAGCGACTATTGGGGGATAATTTGCGCAGTTTAGCAAGGAGATTGCCGACCTCCTTGATTCTAAGTTATTAGTTCATTGTGAGCATTTGGGGTGCATTGAGGCTAAATTTAGTGACTTGGATGCCAGGCTGACACAGGGTACAATAAGAAGGGGTGATACCACTATTGAGCAAAGGCCTTGGCGCCCCACCTATTAGCATCGGTCCTTGGTAAGGGGGGTGGGGGGATAGTCTCTTTGTATGAATGGTGCAGCACCCGCCTCTAATTCAGATGTGTCTATTCCCTCTCACACAAGCAACAATAAGCTGCCTGTCATACAAGTTGGGGGTCACTGCCCGGGGAGAAATACTATCTCACCCTCTAAACACATGGGGTCTACCACAGGGTGTGATACAAAATGAAATCTTCCACCTACTGCATGTCCTTATGTTATAGCTATGGAAAATGTCCCAAGGTTGCACCTGGAAAGAAAATTAGTCCACCTTTGACCATATTAATAAAGATATACATTGGATTAAAGAGCACTCCCTGGCCCAGAGATACTTATTTATCGAGGTTTTCATGGCAAGAAGGGTGGGGTGGATTGGGAAGATGCACAAAAACTTCAGGGGGATTGTGTCATTGTCACCTTTTGAAGCCTTATCTAGTGTTGCCAGGGTTCTACTCCGGGCATCTCAGTTAGGGCTAGTTAAATCAGTAATGCTATGATCTTGCCCCTTGGCTTCTGTTATAGAGGCCTGGCTAAACTATCTCATACCAGGGTGCGCACCTCAGGTTTAATGACACCTCAACTGCCTCGCTGTAATCTTCCAACTTATAACTGTTTCTCCATCTTGGGCGACCTGACAGAAAATGGTTGACTCAGTACTTGTAATTTGTCTAAGTCCATCACCTTAGAAGGGGTCAGAAGTGGTTTGAAACCCTTAGTAAGCATGGGCGAATTTTGCGAATCTGGCGTTCACGAATTTGCATATTTGCGAACTCGCAATCCGCAAAATCCGCAAATTCTCGCAAATTTGCGGATTTTTTTTTGTGTTCGCAAGGGTTTCTGCCAGTTCGCGAGGGTTTGGTACCAGTTCGCGATTGCGAACTTACTTGTTGGCTCGCAACGGTCGCGACTATGTTGTTTCTACGTCTGGTTCATCATCACAGGTTCCCAGCACCCTCTGTTTCACCACTGCCACCCTCTGTTTCACCCATGCCACCCTCTGGTACATCAATGCCACCCTTTGGTTCATCATCACTGTAGATTATGGGGGGGGAAAGCAAGCACACCTGCCCTGCTTCAACTGACATGAATTAATTTGGGGTTGGTTTATTAATGTGTCAATTTCAATTTCAATTTCAATTTCAAGCTTTATTCGACTATTAAAAACAATCACAAAAGCGTACAATAAAACACAATACAAACATTATAATAAAACAATAGCTCAGAAATGAAAACATTTCGGAAGATTTAAAACACCAGACTTTTCCTATGAGAAATGGCTTTGAGTAAAAAAGTAGCAGTAAAAAAACAGGTGTCTGCAGAGTCAAGTGCAAATAATAATTCCATGGCTTGGGTAATAGTATACACTGATAATCTTAAAAACATAGGTCTGAGATAGAGACGGCGAAGATGCATATAGAGTGGACAAATAAGCATGAAGTGCCGAGTACTTTGCCTAGTCTGACCATCACAAGGACAGGGGGAATGGCTAGGAAGTTTCATCTCAGGGAAGGCAACTAAATTATGTACTATACCAAGTCTGAGACGTGTCAGAACAAACTGGTGGGACTGCTTGGTTATGAATTTTAAGTACATAGGCATGCCCTTTCCTTCAGGTTTAGTGGTGTGATAAAATACATAGGTAGACATGGTAGTACACTTTACCCTACGCATATCAGACTTAGTTTGGATGAAAACATCTTTAAGTTCCTTTTTCGATACAGTAACGGCACAATAGGGATCCTTAATGGTGTCAAAATTAAATACCTTGCCATAAGTATAAGAGACATAGCTTAGCCAGGGAATCTTAAGGACTTTGTCCAACTTCAAACAATCGGTGATAATCTTCCTAGAAAAAGTAGTCTCTTCTTTAGCCCATATTGACCTCCATACCATGAGGGGTCTTAATCCCATAAGATCAGTCAGATAATTTAAACAGACTTCGCTATGGCACAGTACAGTAGGTGCCGAGGGAGGTAGGCAAAGCAATCTTCTAAGGAACCCATGCTCGGTATTTTGCAGTGTCCTATGCTGACTATAGCCCCAAATACCAGAGCCGTACAGAGCAATAGACGCACATCTATGCCTGTAAATGTCTACCATATCAGGTATACGGCGGCTTCCTAGCTTTGCAGCGAATCAAAAAATACCAGATGAGCTTTTGGCCATTCTACCATTAACATTTGAGATCTCCTGGGACCATGTCCCCTTGTTGTTAAAGGTAACACCGAGGTAGCAGAACCTATCCACTACCTCAATATTATGATTGTTAAAATGGAACGGCATAACAGACTTCATCCGTTTACCACAGGCCATAATAAAGGTCTTGGTGTTATTTATTTTCAATTTCCTCGCATTAATAAAATCATAAAAAGTATTCATAAGTTTCTGTAGCCCATTTGGAGTACGCGAAAGAAGCACCGTATCGTCGGCATAAAGCAGAACTGGTACGGGAAGTCCACCGACTTGAGGGGAATCCGCCTGGACCTTTTTGAGTTCAGATTCAATGGAATTGATAAAGAGGGAAAATAGCAGGGGGGCCAGTACACAGCCCTGCCTAATGCCTGACTTAACCCTGATTTTCTCAGTACATTCACCCGACGGACCAAAACGTATCTGGGCCGACAGCTTATTATAGAGACGAGCCAGAAAGTGAATGATTGCCGAGGGGGCGCCCATGGCCAATAAAGTGCACCACAAGAGTTCATGGTCCACAAGGTCAAAGGCGCTCGAGAGATCGGCAAAACAGAGAAATAGGGACCATTGTTTCGCTCTCGTATATTTCCCTATAAGGAGGTCAAGGTTAAGGCACTGCTCCGTAGTCCCTAAGCCTTTGCGAAAACCAAATTGGGATTCAGCCATGATATTATTTTCTTCAACCCACTCCTCAAGCCTTATAAGGAGAACCCTACTCATAATCTTCAGGGAGGAATCAAGAAGGGAGATAGGGCAATAGTTCTTTACCTCGCCTCTATCTCCCTTCTTGTAAATAGGTAGAATTAGGGATTCACTCCAAGTAGGAGGGGTGTTCTCCAGGACAGATGCATTAAACACCTGGGTCAGGAGTGGGCACCAAAGACTGGGGTTAGATTTGTACAGATCTACCGGTACCCCATCGGGTCCCGGTGCCTTTCCACCTTTGCTCTGGTTTAGGGAGATAACCACCTCTGATAGGGTAATATCCAAAGGTATCCTAGTGTCAGACATCGGGATAGTAGGACCGTCAGAGTCTCCCCCGGGTGTTTTAAAAATACCAGAAAAATGGGAGACCCAATTGGCTTTGCTAACCTGCGCTGACAGTTTTATTAATGTGTCACTGTTTTAAAATTCCAGTCTGGCACCTGCTTCCTTATCTGTAATATGCTTTCTGTTGCAGTGCAATTGTTTTCCAGGACCTTTGTGGCATACTTGTAGCTATTCTATGAGCCTACTGTGAGGGTCAGAGCAGGGTCATACAATTGTTGCAACTAGCAACTGAACTCTGGAGGGGCCCCAGTCAGGAAGCACTACAGGGAATGGTTACTAATGATGAGTTTGAACTTTTGCACCTGCTGAGTGCTTTCAGTTTTGCAAAACTCGTTTTTCTGCAATTACGCGGGATTCGCGGGGGCGAACTTGCGCAAGATCGAATTCGGAAGCCGCGAATTCGTGCGAATATGCGATTTGTTTTTTTGCGGCGTGTTAGTTCGCAAAGTTTTGTGCATTTTAGCAAGCCGCTTGTAGCGCAACGGCGCGAAGTTACCCTTGCGGTCATTCACGGGCGCGGCCATCTTGTTTGCATGATGTATTTCCGTTTCTGGGCGCGATGTGTAATCTCACAAAGTGTGCGGCTCGCTAGTACAATTTTGCGTGTGATCGCGAGGAAAATCTTGCGCGAACTTACCCATGCGGTGGTGAACGGGCGCGGCCATCTTGTTTCTCATTCATTGCTATGGTTCTGGGCATGCTTTTTGTATCCTCTCTGAATCTCTGCCATCCTTTGCTTGTTTGAAGTTTTTTTGATCTATTTTACTTATTATCTATCCCTCTATTTTTCTAGCTCTATATTTTTGTGTTTTCTACTACTTTTGGTTAATTTTAAACTACTTTTTTAAACTCTTTTCTTTTCTTCTCTTCCCTATTCTATTTTCTTTATTATTTAGCTTCCTTTCTGCCCACACCATAGTAAAGGGAGCCGGGAAGCATCCCGAGAAGGGGAAGGGTCCCCCACCCCGTGCCCGGCTCCCGTGAGGGCGTTTGATGGGGGAGCAGGTCGCACCCCGGGAGATCTACAGCCCGGAGGAGGTGGCCGCACTAATTTTTTATGTTCAGCGCCGCCTCCCCAGGACCATCATGGCAGGCGGAAAGATCGCTAGCGGGTACAGGATCCAGGAGCACCGGAAGCGGTGGGAGAAGGTGTGCCGGGCCATGTATCACCACTCTCGGGTCCGGCGCACCTACAACAAGGCCACCCACCGCTGGACGGATGTCCTGGACCGGGAACGCGATCTGCTCGACCTGCTCGGCCTTGAGATCCCCGGGCTTGGTGAGTAGTAGTAGCTATTTCTTTACTACTCTGTTTTCTCCTGCTCTGTGTGTTATTATATTGCAAATTTTTGTTTTTTACCAAGAGCAATAATGCTGCTGATTACATTGTAGGTAAATTATATTTCAAAATCTTCTGTGCATTTCAGGTGCACTGCTCTCCTTCTCAGTAGTGGTGCTACTTTGCCTATTTGTTTTCGATTTTGTGTTCATTTCATTGGCCTGTGAAATTATGTATGAGTGTAGTTTAAAGAACTGCGTAATGCTAGACACTAAGGATAGCAGGGATGCGCCAATAATTGTGCGCCACACCACCACCACCCATGGTGCGCCGTATTTACAATGCGGCGAACCATGGGCCCAAAACGTCACCAAAGCGTTACGCATCTGTGCCGTAAAGGCGGCGCATTGCTGGAGTTGCGTCGCAATGATGGCACAGCTCCATCAATGCTCTGGGGTGCCCTATCTCCCCAATGCTGCGTCAAGCCGTACGTCTGCTTCAAGCAGGCGCTGGGTTTGAGTCACGCATCATTGTCCTCAAAGTGACTGATTGAAATCTTGTAGATTTCCCTCAGCCACTTTTAGGATGCGTTCCTGCGCAGGAACGCCCTCCCTTGCGCCGGAACGCCCCCTGATGGCGCAGGGCTTTACAACATGATGCATCTCCCATATGCGTCACGTTGTTAATATACGCCGCACCATGGCCCCTCTTTTGTTCTGCCGCTGCGTCACAAAAGTCACGCAACAATGGAGCAAAAGAGCTGCAAGGGGCTTCTAAATCAGCCCCTACAGACTCAAGTCCAGTCCTTCCTTTGTACACATGGCGAAAAGAAGAAATAGTGGTGGTGGATTGATGGTTCGAGTATTTTAATGACTGGTTAATGTAGTGGGAAACTTCAGTGTTGTCGCTGATCTGCAAACACGATGGACTTTGTCTGTCACTTCGCGTGTTGCGGACTGCTGCCTGCCAGTCCTAGGCAAACCTTTTTAGTACTTTGTTTAGTGAGTTACATAAGAACTTTCCAAGTCGACGGTCCGCAAATCAAGCAATACTAAGAACGTAGTAGACCACATGAGATCGGTCAATATATCCCGTGGAATAGTTGTCTATTTGCTATTTCGCCAAAATATTTTGTTATTGTTCTTTTGAAATGTTTGATTTGGTTGACAAATATCATCCATGTTTTCTGGTCTTTCTTTCTTTCATGTTGTACATCAGCTCCCCCCAGGGGAAAGAGGACACAGGAGGAGGAGGGTGCTGTTCAACAGGATGCAGGCCAGGATCGGGCAGGTGAGGGCTCCTTTGCTGGCCCTGGTAAGTTTTTATTTTAATATAGAGTACCTATTTTTTCCTAGCGTTCCTCATTCAATTTTTTCTAAATCGTCTTTGATCTTCTTGTAGACTGGATCTAAATTCTTATCCTGCCTCGACTATCACTCCCTGTGGTATTACTAGATTATTCTTATTAGTCTGTCTGTGTAGCTAACTAAGTTTGCACATTTGGCAATTCCATTGGACTCCCATTCTAGTCAGCAATAGCTCTATGCACTGAGTGCAGTCCTCTGGGATTGTCCATAATGTCTTTTCAAGTCTTCTAAATGTTTATGCTTTGACAATTGCCAACAATAAAAAGTTGAATGACCACCAAGAAAGAATAAGATACTACTTTACTTTTGGTTTGGATAGGAGGACAATCCATTCTACTACTGTTGCAGGGACAAATCTGCACAAACAGAACTATGGACACTAAATAATGCATTGCTTAGCTTATCAATTATAATAGGCGCTGTTAGACTTTCCACATACCTCAGTGATAACAGACTTTGTAGTTGAACCCCAATCTCCTTACTGACTAGATAGTATGGCAGAGTCATTTAGCTCCCAAAGTCACCGATGATTGATCCCCAATGATGATTAGATTATCCAACGCAGGACAAGAGTACGGAGTCAGAGTCAAGAAGTGTCAGAGGCGCTGACTTATGCTTGCAAAAATAAAACCTTTAGCTCAGCCACTCTAGTCGGGAGGACCAAAAACCACAGAGTATATTTAAGTTTAAAAGCTTTATTAAACAGTGGGTATTGTGACGGTAAAACGGGATATAGCACAGAAATGGGGGGGAGTGGAGGTTCCGACATTGTCACAGTGGTGCAGGAACATGGACACTCTGATGGTAATAGAATGGGAGGTCTACAGGCTGAGGGCGAACCCGCGTAAATGGAAGCCATGGAATGCATACAGAGGGGACCTTTGTGAACCCTTAAAAGAAATAGACTCGGACAACTCGGATGACAAGATGGACGAAAGTTAATTGCCTATTCTCAATGGTTACCTAAGGGCGGCGGACTAGTAAGTCTGGGCTGTACAACAAACTCATGGGAAGGGTATGGTAAGGGGTGGGAGTGATTGGCTAAGAGACCAAGGAAGGTATACATCTTGCAATGGTAAGCAAATTACAAAGGATAAGTGACACTAGTTTTGAACTAATGAGTCTTTAATTCAAGTTAAGTTTATAAAAATCAGAAAAGCAAGATGACACTTAATGTTGTGGACACTGTGAATTGTCTATTGTTGTAAATATTGTGAAGGGCGCTGCCGGACCGCTGGTTATCGGCTAAATAGCTGTGTATTCTTCTATGCTCCGGAAAGTATGAATGACTAGACCGGCCCCAGGGTTGTAGGCACAATACTGTATTTTACTGACACTGTCAATAAAGTCTTGCACAAAAAAAAAGCTTTATTAAAAGTAAACACATTTATTAAAATCAAGTTTGTCATAAAACTAAACGTTTAACTGAAAATGGAAAAGTGCTTAGTGCTGACGATTAATTGGACACATTTTTTGTGGTCGAGCCGAGCTCTCACCTGGTTTGAACTTGATCTTGCTCGTGTTCTTAGAAGTCAAGATTCTGTCTGTTAGGAGAAAAAGTGGTGCGTGTTAAAAATAAAAAGCAAGCATTCATCAGTTGTGCCAAAAAGTGCAGCAAGACAACAGCCTTCCCTGGAAAAAGGGACATTTTTACTTTAGAGTAGACAGTCACAAATTATTACATTGTTTTCTGTTTTTTTCACATTTCTTTATTCCTCCTAGACCAAATATTATATAGTAGTCAGTGGTGTATTCTAACATTCTTAAATGTACTTTGTAGCTGGAACATCTGGTGGCGGGGCCAGCGCGGAGGTGGTGGTGGTGGATGAGGGGAACACTTCTGGGGAGGATGACACCAATGTGCCTGTGAGGGTTCACACGGTGGTGGCGGGCAGAGGTAAGCTATATATTCCTTACTTATTGAGATTGAAGACTGCAGAGTGTGCTTTCTGCATGGGTGTATTATAAATCAACCAGGTAGTAGCCTCCTCTAAATGTACTTTGACTTAGCTGTGAAGTTTTTGGCGAGAAGAATCCCAATCAGATCTGAGATGAACTTGATGGATGGGATGAACGAAAAGCAAAAGAAGGTTGTAAGTAAGTGTGGAAGGATGAGAAATTTAATGATGACTGGCAAAGAAGAATGATATGTGTTTGCTTGGTCCCCGAGGTGGCTGGGAAGGAAAGAATATGCTATGGTGCATGGCTGGGTGAATGATGAAGCAAGGATGGGTGGAAGGAGAACAGCCTGGGTGGGTGAAACAGAAACTGTATGTGTGCATATACTTTGAATGGATGGATGCCTGGATCATGGCCCTATCTGACTCTTAGATAGCATATGTGTATCTAGAGAGAGTAGACGGTAACTGGATGAACTAAGTGTTACTTTGAAGAGCATGTAACACCGCACCCGCACGTCCAATCCAGTGTAGGAAAGGCAAGGAAAAGAAGTTGTAATTTTGTCCAAATACTACCATGAATAGTAGCAGTAGTTTGTATTGCAACTGCAAGCACAGTATATATCCGGTTATTACGGTTGACACTCCCTACCTCTCTTAATAACTTTAGTTTAGTAGTAGTACGTCATTCATGTGTGGGTGTATCACTTTGCACTCAATAATAAGCAAAGCACCTAAAGTCATCCCATATGTAATCAAATAAATCCCATGTGAAGTGATAGATAATCAGATTATTTAGCTTCTTCGTTTTCCTTTTCTAGTATTCATTTGCACTGTAGGGTGAAAGCTAAATTAATTAAGCACTAGCCCTTTTAACAGAGTATTCTCAGTGCCACCCGTAATAGAAAAGTAAGAGCTTCACCACCTGCATGTACTGGACCGGTACAGTAACGCAAGTCTGTCTCACTCATCATGGTGTGCGTCTGTTTTTCTCGGGTGCAAGTTCACTGCGCTGGCATTATGCCGGCTTGCATAAGATAACGTACCAATTTTCCTAAAAAAGAGAGAAGAAGAAGAATAAGACTGGTGTACTGTCATAGTCGACTGTAATGGAAGTCCATAGTGCTCGTAGAATTTGTTCCTTAAACTCCCACTAATGTTAGAGCAAGGATGAAGAAGTGGGAGGTTAGATAGATACTGTCCTCAATAGTTATGTACGTGCTTTCAATTTGCTACTTGTACTGTGACACAACTTTCTGCTCAATCATTTTGTGTTAATCTTAAGGAGCATTGGTTACAGACTGTGTCTTTCTTTCTTCATATAGATGCTCCTTCCAAAACAAACAGACCATCAAGGAAGGAGCTGGCTCGAATGGCCCGGCAACAGAGGCTGGATGCCACTGTCGCTGAATATCGGCGGCTGGTGGCCCTGGAGGAGGAGGACACGCAGTCTACCGGTACAACATCCACTGGGACAGCTGCATCCTCCTCCGTGCCCCCACGGGCTGCCAGCCAGCGCAGTGCACCAGCGGTATGGAGCCGGGCTACGAAAGCCAACCACCACCGCCGAGCAGCAAAGACAGCAGCTGCCCCCACAGGAGTCGCAAGGCACGCCAGCACCGCTTATGCCTCAGAGTGTCCTACCTGGAGCAGGAGGTCCTAACGTATAAGACCTTGGTGGAGGGCCTCCGCTCCGACCATGCCACCCTCCGCAAGGAGTATGATGCCCTGGGCGCAAAAGTGAACAGCATCCTGCCGTAGTGTCCCTTGCCCCTTTTTTAGAGACTTTTGGGGGGTGGGAATTGGGAGTTGGGTTGTTTTTGGGACTTTTGAAGGACAATTGTTGGGGTTAAGGAAGGTCTTGCGGGAGATTATTTTGTTAGGGCTACAAAAATATACTTTTTGAAACTTTATCTGAGCATACCTGTTTTTTACTGCTTTTGAGTCTGGTGGGTGGGGGTTTAACAGAAAGTTTGTGTTCCTGAAACTTAAGTCTGTGTCATTTTCTTCCTTTAAGTGTAAATGGCTAAACGTTTTCAACACTAAGTGCCTCTCAGTAAGTGAATTCAAGAGTCCTAGGACTTTAGTAGTACTACCGTCAATCTCTCGTCTCTCCTAATACTCCATTATACTACCTCCCACCAAACGCTTATCTTACCTGTAATTTGTGTTTGAAAGTAGGGCTAGGCCCAGGGCTGGCTCCACAGGAAATGGCGATTAAGGTTGGCAATCCTGGGCGGATGAAATGTCCTCATTGCGGTGGTACTAGTGGTGTGACACAGTGGCAGTTGCATGCCTATGGAAAAAAAAGAAAATGAAACCTGGTTTGTCCTTACTGTAGCATTACAACGGTGCGATAGAGAATATAGCAGGTGACAGTACACTAGAACAGTGCCACAATGTAGCCTAACAAATGGTAAAGTATTGAAAGTATAACTAGTACTTGCGTTGAATTTCTTTGACATTGGCTACTACTACAAGAAATAGTACTGAAGCTGAGTAAGTCTAGAATATATCCTCGGATTCCTTCACCAGCCTGTTGCTATGACCTTATCCTCCCCAGCAAGTGTGTGGAATTATTGATGTCATTTAGTCACACATCAATCAAAACCACACAGCCCGGGGGAAGAGGGTTAGGGTTTGGAAAATGGATGGGAATGGGGGTTTCCTTTTGGGTAGGTTTTGTTGAGAGAAGAAAAAAAAAGCACATCATGGACAAACAATAATTGAAGATAAAGAAATCTTTGGGTACAAAGCTAACCATAAATCTTTTAAGTGACATAAAGGAAGTGCATGCCCTACTGCATGCATTGTTACTGAAAAGTAAGTAGTACTTTCGACAACCGTGAATTACAGAATGCGACAGTACAGGGCTGCAGTGTTTTCACTTGCCTATCTCTGCACTCAGAGAAACACTTCTTACATTAAATTAGGATTAAAAAATAGCCGAAGTAAAACCTATAGAATGGCTGTAGGGATCAATTTGGAAGCAGAGAGAGATCCAAGAAATGCAGTCACACTCATAGAAGAAAACAATGGATACTGTATCTGTATGTTGTTGTAGTTGTCCTGTTGAATTTGGTAAGTAAGTTGCACGCATCAATCAATTCCTCGTTTTAGCGGCACTCCTCCATTCCAGCTGACGCTTTGTCCATCATTGTTGGTGACCAGAAGACACCCTGTCCACTGCCTGCCTGGCGGGTGCTGAATTGCGGCTCGCTAATGTGAAGCCTGACTCCATCCTTTTTTTCCCATTGCACAGACTGAAACCCGGCCTGTAATTATTGACGGAAAACAGGAAGTGATATTAGAACACCACTGATAAATAAATATAAGGTATGTACACTGTGTAGTGCAAAAAGTCACACTTTGAGTTTCCTAATAGACAGTACAATATTTTTGAAAGTGCGTACTCTGTCTGAGTCTCCTTTTGAAGGATAAATAAGTATGGGCAAATTAATTTAGTGGATCTTTCCCCTCAAGCTAGGTGTACTGTAAACTGTGTTTTAGAACAAAACTAGACCTTCCCAGCAGTGCTCCCACCCAGACCCTTACTAAAGCCAGTCGCAAAAATGTAGAAGACTCCCAATCAGATCTCAAAAAACGAGGCCTAGTAGAAAACTGGTGACAAAACGTACTTTGAAAGTAAAAGTAGGCCCAAATACCCCCTTACCCACCGTGGATTGTATTCAAACCACTTGCAAGCAAGCAAAAGTATCCATACCCAGCATCGCTCCAAGACTCGCAAACCCCCCCACCCAAACACATGCAATACAAATACTGCTAACCCTAACGAGCCCTAAGTTAAGAATAGTGGCAAAGGCTTTCTTTAACGATGCCAAATCCCCCCTTTCCCACTATGGATTTTCTTCAAATCACTTGCAACCAAAATTACACATTCCCATGAGTGCTCTAAGACCCCAGAACTCAGTTGCAAAAATCTAGAACACCCCGAAACACATGCAATCCTGCTGCTAGGGCTAACCCTAACAAACCCTAAGTTACAAAAAGTGCCAAAAGGCTTTTCCTTATGGATTTTGTCCAAACCACTTCTATCCGGTATTAGACCTTCCCAGCAATGCCCCAAGACCCGCCAACCCACCCGCAAAAAAGCACAACACCCCCAAACAGCCAAAAAGGAAAATCTCATACTTACAATATTTATCGGCCTTCGGTCCAAACGCGCTGTGCAGCTAGGTCATAACTCCCGTTTTCCAATACGGATTTCCTGAAAAGTAAATGCAATCAAGATTAGACTATCCCAGCAGTGCTCCCAGACCCCAAAACTCACCCACAAACACCCGGAACCCCCCCAAAGAGCACCTCAAAGGCAAGCAAGTCAGCAAAAACGCAAAAAAATTTTCGCCTCCGATTTGGTCCAAACCACTTTTATCCGGTATTAGAGCTTCCCAGCAATGGCCCCAGAACCGTCAACCCAGGCGAAAACTAGTAGAAGACCCCCAAACAGCCAAAAAGCAAAAGTACAAAAATGGGGACTTAGTCGTTTTCTTGGCAATTTCCAAAATCACTCCGCGCGTGCTCTGCAGCTAGGCCCTACCTCCCTCTGCCACCATGGATTTGCTTCAAACCTCTTGCAATCAAAAGTATCAATAGCCAGCAGTGCACCCAGACCCCAAAACCCACCCACAAACACCAGGAAGCCCCTCAAACCGGCCCCCAAAAACGCTACATTGAGCAAAATGTCAGAAATAGCAAAAACAATTTCTGCATGGATTTTGTCCAAACCACTTCTATCCGGTATTAGACCTTCCCAGCAATGCCCCAAGAAACGCCAACCCACCCGCAAAAATGCACAACACCCCCAAACAGCCAAAAAGAAAAATCTCATGCTTACAATATTTATCGGCCTTCGGTCCAAACGCGATGTGCAGCTAGGTCATAACTCCCGTTTTCCACCACGGATTTCCTCAAAAGCAAATGCAATCCAAATTAGACTGTCCCAGCAGTGCTCCCAGACCCCAAAACTCACCCACAAACACCAGGACCCCCCCCCCAAAGAGCACCTCAAAGGCAAGCAAGTCAGCAAAAACGCAAAAAAATGTTCGCCTCCGATTTGGTCCAAACCACTTTTATCCGGTATTAGAGCTTCCCAGCAATGGCCCCAGAACCGTCAACCCAGGCGAAAACTAGTAGAAGACCCCCAAACAGCCAAAAAGCAAAAGTACAAAAATGGGGACTTAGTCGTTTTCTTGGCAATTTCCAAAATCACTCCGCGCGCGCTCTGCAGCTAGGCCCTACCTCCCTCTGCCACCATGGATTTGCTTCAAACCTCTTGCAATCAAAAGTATCAATAGCCAGCAGTGCACCCAGACCCCAAAACCCACCCACAAACACCAGGAAGCCCCTCAAACAGGCCCCCAAAAACGCTACATTGAGCGAAATGTCAGAAATAGCAAAAACTTTTTCCTCATGGATTTTGTCCAAACCACTTCTATCCGGTATTAGACCTTCCGAGCAATGCCCCAAGACCCGCCAACCCACCCGTAAAAAAGCACAACACCCCCAAACAGCCAAAAAGGAAAATCTCATACTTACAATATTTATCGGCCTTCGGTCCAAACGCGCTGTGCAGTTAGGTCATAACTCCCGTTTTCCACCACGGATTAACTGAAAAGCAAATGCAATCAAAATTAGACTGTCCCAGCTTTGCTCCCAGACCCCAAAACTCACCCACAAACACCCTGAACCCCTCCAAAGAGCACCTCAAAGGCAAGCAAGTCAGCAAAAACGCAGAAAATTTTTTTGCCTCCGATTTGGTCCAAACCACTTTTATCCGGTATTAGAGCTTCCCAGCAATGGCCCCAGAGCAGTCAACCCAGGCAAAAACTAGTAGAAGACCCCCAAACAGCCAAAAAGCAAAAGTACAAAAATGGGGACGTAGTCATTTTCTTGGCAATTTCCAAAATCACTCCGCGCACGCTCTGCAGCTAGGCCCTAACTCCCCTCTGCCACCATGGATTTACTTCAAACCTCTTGCAATCTAAAGTATCCATAGCCAGCAGTGCTCCCAGACCCCGAAACCCACCCACAAACACCAGGAAGCCCCCCAAACAGGCCCCCAAAAACGCTACATTGAGCAAAATGTCAGAAATAGCAAAAACAATTTCTGCATGGATTTTGTCCAAACCACTTCTATCCGGTATTAGACTTTCCCAGCAATGCCCAAAGACACGCCAACCCACCCGCAACAAAAAGCACAACACCCCAAACAGCCAAAAAGGAAAATCTCATACTTACAATATTTATCGGCCTTCGGTCCAAACGCGCTGTGCAGCTAGGTCATAACTCCCGTTTTCCACCACGGATTTCCTGAAAAGCAAATGCAATCCAAATTAGACTGTCCCAGCAGTGCTCCCAGACCCCAAAACTCACCCACAAACACCCGGAATCCCCCCCAAAGAGCACCTCAAAGGCAAGCAAGTCAGCAAAAACGCAAATACATTTTCGCCTCCGATTTGCTCCAAACCACTTTTATCCGGTATTAGAGCTTCCCAGCAATGGCCCCAGAGCCGTCAACTCACCCGCAAAGAAGTAGAACACCCCCACAAGTGCAGAGTCTTTCTTCATTGGGCGTAATCCAGCCCTCTGCTTTGAGGGAAATAGGAGTCTGGAGGAGGAGGATAGAGGAGCATGTTCTTGTGAACTTGTGAACCTGAGGAATGCAAACTGAGACACCTTCAAATCAATAAGCAAACAAGTGAAGACAGTTCTGCTGATGGGCTTGTTTTTGTGATTAGGTGATTAAAGTTTGAATTATATTAACTGTGCAAAACAAAGAAAGACACACACACAGGAATAAAAGTGAATAAGGACGAAAAAGAAAGTTATTGATTCATTGTCTCATTTTCAGGGCTCGGTGTCAGGGAATAAGAATAAGGGTTCGTCATCATACTCTGCGAATTCAGGCAGGATGAGGTCAGTGCCACCTAACAGAGAAGAAATTCCCTCATCTACGTTGCTGTCATCCTCGTCTTCATCCGGCGTGCTTTCTCGTACTTTGTAATCTGGTGGTATGAGGTGCTGATTCATCTTGATCATTGTTAACCTCTCCACATTTTTGGGCAAGAGGCGGCTCCGTTTGGAAGTTACAATGCCACCAGCAGCACTGAAAACACGTTCAGAAGACACGCTTCCGAGTGGGCAAGACAAGTAGTTTATAGCCAGGTTGGAGATCTCTGCACACAATTCTTTTTTCCCATGCCAATACGCCAATGGGTCAGCATTAACATAGACCTCTGTTAAGTCATTCAGATAGTCCTGCACCATCGACTCAAAGTCCTCCAAGGTTCCTCCACTTTGCTTACTTTTTGCTGTGACCTTTTGAGAACCAAACCCAAGCCGAGTTTGCCAATCCTCTTCTGCATCCAATGTTACTGTTGTGTCTGGTGCAGATGATCCGGTTGCCGGTGTCTTTAACAGCTGAGAGGTCACTTGTGCCACAGCCACAGGTGCAGAAGTGGATTCTTTTGACTGGGGATGGCCTGCTGATGCTGATGTACTGCCTTTTCCTTCAATTTGCTGCAGTTCTCTTTAAAACTGACAAGGCTTGCCAACGTTTGTACTTTGTAACATCTTCATCATCAAAAGGAAAGAATGCTCGGCCTGCCAGCGCCTTTTTGTAGCGTGGATCCAGAATAGTAGCACAAATGTAATGCTGTTCTGAGTGGATCATTTTAAGACGTTCATCACCACGTAGGCGCTCTAATAATTTCTCTGCCAAAACAAAAGCGTCTTGCTTTTTTTCATCTTTTTGAAACATAGAAGACACCGCCTTCAGTTGGTGCTCCAGCATGCGCAACAATGGGATAGCTTTTCCCAAATTACAGTCCTCCTTGCTGACTGCACGCGTGAAGACCTCAAAAGGACGAAGCATGTCTGTCAGGCTTTTAACTAGGTTCCATTGCGCCGCATCTAGCCTCAGGTCCATCTGAGCTGTACCCAGTGTTTTGAAATAGTGATCGAGTACCGTATACTGCTCATACAGACGCTCAAGCATGTAGAAGGTTGAGTTCCAACGTGTTGGCACCTCCTGGATGAGTGCTTTCACTGGCATTCAACGTTCATGTAGCAGGCTGCTCAGATGCTTCCGGGCCTTAAAAGAATGGCTGAAATGGTTGCACATTCTTCGGCAGGTGGCCACTAACTCGCACGCTAGACTGTCTTCATCACTCAAGAATTTTTTAACAACCAGGTTTATACAGTTCTCCAAACACGGCACTCTGAAATACTAACCCAGCTCCATGGCCTTAACTACATTGGCGCCATTATCCGTGGAAACATAACCAATTTGGCGTTTTTTGGGGGACAGCCAGTGAAAGACCTTTGTGTTAAACTCATTCAAAATGTTTTCTGCTGTGTGACGTTTCTCCAAGCCAAACATGGCTAGTGTTGCATGTTTCCGAGCAGCTTTAAAAACTTGGTCCGGGTCAACACCTGTGTTTAGCTTTGCTTTAACCCCTGAAAAAGAGACCCAGTGTGCAGTGATGCACATGTAATCAGCGCCTGCGCCACTGGTCCACATGTCTGTTGTCAGATGTATAGTGTGAACAGCACTCTTCTGCAAAGCTGCCCCATCACCTCCAGCACATCTTCATGTAGTGCTGGAACTGGAACTCTGGCAAAATAGAACCGGCTAGGAACCTTCCATTTAGGGCAGAACGCTGCCACTAATTCTAGAAAACCAACCCCTTCTACAAAAGAAAAAGGGAGAAGGTCCAGAGCTAGCATTTTAGCCCGCTTAGTGTTATACAGACGCGTCAGTGAGTGGTTGCGTTCATATGGCGCGTCTGAAAACAACATGGTTCTAATGTTGCCCTAGACCAAGCATTTACGGGATGATGATGATGATGACTTCTTTGACCCAGTTACGCTCGGTGATGACCTTTTACGCATTGGTGTCTCACTCTCTCCCACACTCTTAATGTGGCTCACATGGGGTGTGCTGCTGACAGGGGTACTGGGTGTAAGTGAAGTGTTTGACACGTCTTCTTCCTCCTCATCATCATCAGATGAAACATCAACGTTTTCTTGACTTGCAATTCGGGCTTCCTTGATCTCCTTTAGGTGCGCAAACCATTGGACAGCGTGCTGTCTCCTAAGATGACCTCTCTGGCCTCCGGTACCATAGTTGGTACAAACTTACCACAAGTAACTGCAAGCTTACAAATGCTACAAATGGCGAAGTTTTCCTTTTTTGGGCAAACACTAAAGAAGTCCCAAACTGGGGACTTGAAATGTCTGTGGGGGCCGGAGGTGGCGGCGATACTGGTGGTTGTGGTTATGCTGCTAATGCCAGATGAAGTGGAGGATGTGGGTTGCCGAACTTTAGTACGTTGTGCACTTTCACCACCACAAATTGAGGTCGAGGTGGATGGAGGTCCCTTCTGGCGAGGAAGAAATATGGAAGCGGTACGTGTTGGTGTACTAGTTAACTCCAATGATTGTGGTGTTTCCATTGCCTCCTCATCGACAACATCATCATCACGCTCAGCAGCTTCTCGGGCTAGGGTCAAAATGTCTGTTTGCTGCATGCCCGCTGGGGCTGCAGTGACCTTTATGATGACTGGGTCGTCGTCGTGAGAGTCTTCATCAGCAGCAGTATCCGTCACTTCTTGGTGAGCCTCATCACACTCCATAACTACGAGACTTTGGACGAGCTTCCTTTTAGGCTTAACTACCTTTGTCAGATCATGGTGTGCCTCACTCTCAGACGGCAGGTTCCCAATTTTGATCCGTATTATCAGAAGGAGGTGTGCTTGAAGAAGATTTAGACACCACCCTTAATCTCTTCCTTGCTAGGGGTGTGGAAGACAATGAATGATCATCAGGAGGAGTGGCTTCCTCAAATGATACCTCGCCTTGATTGTCAATTTCCTGATGTACCCCTACTTCGGGAGGAACAACTATTGTGGGCACTTGTGACCCTCCATGCACCTCTGCTTGCGCATCTCCTTGCGCTGCCTCTCCTTCCACTTGTACTTGGGCTTGTACTTGCACATGTGGTTGTTGTTGCGGCTGTGGTTGTTCAACACAGGTAAGATGAGTTACAACAACCTGTGTTGATTGAGGGACATTGCTGCTACTTTCTTGCGATGAGCCAACATCACTGGTCGATGGTGATTGAACAACTAGACTAAGTGCCTCTGCAGCACTCAAGGGCTTGTACTTAAATTGGCGTGGTGGTGGTGGTGGCACTGAGCCCAATGGAGCGGGGGTGCTGCTCCCAGCTTGGTCCCCAGCAGATCCCGCTGCTGCTGCAGGCGTACTTTTTTTTTTACTCCCAAAAAATGTGGCGGGCGGCACACCAGTCTCCTTGGTAACTTGCTTCTTCTGCTCCTTACTGGCAACTTTCTTGCTAGAGGAGCTACGGGGAACTTTTTTTTGGGCATCTTCTTCAGAGGTCAGAACAGCAGGCCGCAGTTGCACGAGTTGCAGAGTTGTCTGTGGCCAGACGTGACGTCGCGTGACGTTATGCTGCACACACACACCGCTGCAGGACTTCTTCCTGGCACTGGTGGTTCTCTTGAGTCTTGTGCACCTAAAAGCAATGGAAGACAGAGGAACATCAGTTCAGTTATACACCCCAAAAAATCGAAAAACACAGAAAAATCAGCACAATCCCATGCCATCCATGATGTTTAAATTCAAGACACCCCACAGAAAGACTAGGCCCATGTACCACCCACTACCCCTGGTGAAAAGGCCACAACAACAGCCCAAAAAAACGAAAATCACAGAAAAATCAGCACAATCCCAAGCCCTCCATGATGTTTAAATTCAAGACACCCCACAGAAAGACTAGGCCCATGCACCACTCACTACCCCTGGGCATAAAGGTTGAAAGCTAGGCAAAATGGTTGCAGACCTAAGAACACTGCCTGCATTCAAAATGGCCCCCTGCCTCCCAGCACATGGCCTGCCTGTAGCAGCACTCAAAATGGCCCCCACCCACATGGCCTGTCCCCATGAACACCCCAAAAAATCGAAAAACACAGAAAAATCAGTACAATCCCATGCCATCCATGCCCTCCATGATGTTTAAATTCAAGACACCCCACAGAAAGACTAGGTCCATGCACCACTCACTACCCCTGGTTAAAAGGCCACAAAAACAGCCAAAAAAATATAAAAACACAGAAAAATCAGCACAATCCCATGCCATCCAGGCCCTCCATGATGTTTAAATTCAAGACACCCCACAGAAAGACTAGGCCCATGCACCACTCACTACCCCTGGTGAAAAGGCCACAGCAACAGCCCAAAAAAACGAAAATCACAGAAAAATCTGCACAATCCCAAGCCCTCCATGATGTTTAAATTCAAGACACCCCACAGAAAGACTAGGCCCATGCACCACTCACTACCCCTGGGCATAAAGGTTGAAAGCTAGGCAAAATGGTTGCAGACCTAAGAACACTGCCTGCATTCAAAATGGCCCCCTGCCTCCCAGCACATGGCCAGGGCCTGCCTGTAGCAGCACTCAAAATGCCCCCCACCCACATGGCCTGTCCCCATCACCACCCCAAAAAAATCGAAAAACACTGAAAAATCAGCACAATCCCATGCCATCCATGATGTTTAAATTCAAGACACACCACAGAAAGACTAGGGCCATGCACCACTCACTACCCCTGGGCATAATGGTTGAAACCTAGGCAAAATGGTTGCAGACCTAAGAACACTGCCTGCATTCAAAATGGCCCCCTGCCTCCCAGCACATGGCCTGCCTGTAGCAGCACTCAAAATGGCCCCCACCCACGTGGCCTGTCCCCATGAACACCCCAGAAAATCGAAAAACACAGAAAAATCAGCACAATTCCATGCCATCCAGGCCCTCCATGATGTTTAAATTCAAGACACCCCACAGAAAGACTAGGCCCATGCACCACTCACTACCCCTGGTGAAAAGGCCACAACAACAGCCCAAAAAAACAAAAATCACAGAAAAATCAGCACAATCCAAAGCCATCCAGGCCCTCCATGATGTTTTTATTAAAGAGACCCCACAGAAAGACTCAGTCCACCCACCACTGAGTACCCCTGGGCAAAAGGCCCCAACAACAGCCCATAAATCGAAAATTCCAAAATTGTAGTTGCAGCAACTGTAATGCCCCAAACAAACTCACTTGTTAAATTTCTAATCCAAAGGTGATCCAAAGAAAGTCAAAAAGGCCTCAAATCCAAATATCCAGCAGCATCCACAAAAAGTAATCCTTCCAGGTGAAGAATCCGAATGAAAGTGACCAGCACATGAAGAAAGCACTGGGAGGAGCCTGCTGGACAGGAACAGGAAGTTGGAGACTGTGGGGCACTTCCTTCCTCCCCCCCCTCAAAAACTGGACTCCTTGCAAAAAAAAGTGCAGGCAAATGTCAGCCTGAGGAGTTATTCTGATAAAAATCATCATTTTCAGAAGGTTTATGCTGCTTGCTGGTGGATTTCTTGTGCAGAATTTCACATTTTGTACTTTCGCGAGTGCGAGATTGTTGCTGCTCGCCGCATCTACGTGTTCGCAATTGTGAACTCTCGCGATGCGTGCTGTGCAAGGTGGCAAGCCGCGATTACGTAATCGCAGTCGCCAAACTCCCGCGGGATCCCGCAGCAAGATCCAAAATGGTGCAGCGCTCGCAAAATATCGAGAAAAAAAACTCGGCAAACGCTGAATGGCGGTAAGTGAACGCCGCACGCTGCAAAATTGTATCACCAAGAAAAAAAATCCGCTGTGTGTGAATTTGCGGATTTTGCGGGAAATTCGCGAATCTCGCGGATTGCGAATTTACCGAAAATCCGCAAAATCCGCGAGCGGAATGGATTTTCCGCCCATGCTTAACCCTTAGTTGACAAACCCTGTGACCTGTTGCAATATTAAATCATGGGACTCCACCAGTTACTGATCATAAAGAGCTCCCTTTTTAACCCAACTAGGTTAATTTAACCACCTCTTTGGACCATGCCAATGAGGTTAACATCCTTTTCTGAAATATTGCTGGATTCACCAGTAAAATGGTCGGTTAGGACTGGGGCCAACTCATAAACAAGTTTCCAGGAGACATGGGCCATAGAGGCTATTAGTATGGTTGGCTATTATACCCTTATAATTCCAGCTTTTCCATGTTTATCAGGTACGGCCCGGGCTGGTTTAATGACTTGGTTCAAAGTTACTTTAGAATGTATTATTACTCCAATCCCTTCTATTAGCAAATTGTTTAAAGATTTTCCTTTAATCTATGTGGCCCTTTGGTTTCAGCATAATCCTAATACATGTTTAGAATGGGTACTTTGAATACGACCACATTGTTAATATTTTTATATTGACTGATATTATATTAGGTCTTAATGCCTATTTTGTCTTAACACACAAAGGGTGTCAAATAAACCTGGGTGGAGCTTTTAATGTTAAATTAGGGTTATCTCAGAGGGAAAATTAATCTCATATGTTTGACTGTCAAAGCATAGGGAGTGACAGGTAGCCTACGGATTAGGGGGTCATGTCCTTTTTCAAACTATAAAAATTCTAGATTTCTTTATTGTCAATGAATTTTATGACCCACTTTATCTGACAAATGTCACCTTTGAAAGAGGGGAATTCTCTATTATTGATTATATTTTCGTTAACCTGTGATTAAAGTCATGATAGTGACCACAACCCCTATGCCCTGGTCCATATATCCCTAGGAGGGGGGAGTATTTACATATGTGTGACATCTCAACCTTTAGTTACTAAGACTCAGGGCCCACATCTGGCCGGGATGACCTCAGTACCCTACAAAAAACATTTTACTTGAAGCATCTCCCCATGGTCCTTGATTGCTCCTCTACTGATAATCATTGGACTGTGCCCAAACAATTTGCTAAACTGAAATTAGTACTTACCAGCTTGCTTTTGAAACCCGCTAGATCAGAGGTGCATGAGTCCAAATGGTTTGATCAAGCTTGAAGAAAGACTTCTGCATGCTTACACAGGGCTCTGAAGGACAGACCCAGGGACACATTCAAAATCCAACTGTGTAAAACAGATTACAAGAGGCCCAATGGTCCAGATGCGAAGAGCTTCAGAACCAGTTCTGGGGAAAGTTGGTCATGGCCTGCAGGTTGAAGAGCAGTAGGGCCATTTGGACAGTGGAGGCAAATACTAAAACTGTGGGTGTAAAAGCAAATACTGTCATCACCACCACAACCCAAGAAGCCTAGGTGAACCACTTTAAAGTATTCTACGGGTTTGAGACCTTATCCCAGCTGGCTGAGGACCTGGTAGTTCCCCCTTAGCCTTGGAATTCATTTTAATTGTTGTTAGGGAAGTGGTATCCGAAATACATCTATCTAGGGCTCAATGTCCTGAACTGGAGCCTATGGATCTTAATATGTCATCTCCAAATCTATGGCCCTCCCAGTTATATAACTGCTTCAATGCCATTAGCAAGACGGGCATCCCCCAGTTTTGGCGGTCGGCTGCTATTGAGATCATTTTTTAAAAGGGCAACCCACAATCCCTGGGATGTTACTGTGCTACTGTATTTGGTGGTCTAGTTGATGGTCTAGTTGGTCTAGTTGATGAGGACAGTTGCACTGGAATGTCTTCCGGGGGTGCTCTATGAGTTCCATGATGGGCTCAGCACAATGGAGAAATGCTTGAACGTACATCTGTTGATCAGCAGTTATATTGTTACTAAGCAGGGCTCCATCTGCCTGGCCTTCATGGGCGTATTGTGCACCTCTAACAGTGTGGTTTGTCCCAGATTATGGGAGATTCTGGCAAGTTTAGGAGGGGAGGATGACCTGGAGCAGTTCCTGAGAGCATTGCACTAAGATATATCTGCCTCAGTCAGATTTGGCTTCTCAGGTGAGTGGACAGATAGGTTTAGACTGGGGAGAGGAGTGCACAAGTGTGCGTCTTAGCCCCTTTGATGTTTCTATTGTATATCAATGGCTTAGGCGCCGCCCTGTCTAATAAAGTATTTGGTGCCCCCTTTGTAGGCAGAAAAAATGGTGCCCATCCTATTGTTTGCAGACAATGCAGTCCTACTGGCGTGAACTAATGATTTCAACATCTTAGTACAAGAATTTGTCATCTTTATTTGGTCTCTCTTTTTTTTTTTTTTTTAAACAATTTTTTATTGAAGTTCTTTGATTCTTAACCCCTTAAGTGCTGCTGACGGCCAATGGTCGTCAGCAGCGCTACCTCCCCAGTGCTGCGCACGACCATTGAACGTCCATTCAGCACTAGTTCTAATGGACAGCGCAGCACTGGGGAGAAATGTTTACACGCAGCTAAGGTGTTAAGGGCTGTGCAATTATAATTATATACAATAACAAAGTCGGAATCAGGGCAAGCATGAAAATATGATCACATTAAGGATACAAAAGAAATGCAAAGAGCTAAAATATTTTTTTTAACATGACAAAAACGAAACAAGTTCCTAATTACTCAAAAAACAATCCCCAATTTTTTTCAAACTTCCTCATCCCTCCTATCCGTTGTGCATATAAGGATTCACTTTTTCTAACATTTCTTATTTTTTGCAACCATGCTTGGAACAGCGGGACCTGTGTCGATCTCCAATTTTGCAGTATTAGCGACCTAGCTACTGCCATTACAATATACAACAATTTGACCGTTTGATCAGCAAATTCTAATTCGGAATCATATCCATAAAGCATTAATTTAACATTATACGAGATCTGAATCTTACAGTCAACTTGTAGAAAACTAAATATCTCATTCCAGAAGGATACAATTTTAGGGCAATCCACTATAGTATGATACCAATTAGCGGGGGAAAATTGCTGACATCAAAAACAATTAGCAGATGTATTGATGTACATTTTTGAAATAACCGCTGGGGTATAGTATAACAACCATTTATTCATTGATGTGAGGCTCACATGCTGGAGTTCCACGCCTCCGCGTAGTGCTCGGGCGTCCTGTTCCGCTACGTGACTCCTCCCCCCCTTCCACGAGGCTGATGGCGGCAACATTGTAGCGGCGGCGTTTGTGAATTGCCGATCGCGCGACTCTACGGAAACTCCGGGAGGACCCTGGGGGAAGCTTGATGGGATCGTACTGAGCGTTATGAAAAGCTCAGAGTGCCAGAGTGAACTATAGACAATTTAAAAACGCTCGGCTCAGTTTGCTGATCGCGTTATTCTATTGAGGACTCTGAGGAAGCTTGCTGGGAAGTTGCTAAGAGTCTAAGAATCTTGAACCCTCGGAATGCCTGAGTGAACCTGTGGACAATTTAAAACACTCGGCTCCGTTGAATTACGAGCCTTTTTGCAGAGACTGCAACCTGGATGGACTGGGCGTTAAAGCATTAAAGAGCAGGTCAGTGGGGCGAATAATGGAAAGGGTGCATTTTGGACTTGTGAAAAACCTCTGAAATACATAGAACTTTTGAGTGCTTATTACTATCAGTATAAAAACCCCTGCACTCCCTGACCGCAGCTGATGTTAAACTTTTTTTTTTTTTTTTTTGGTGTAAGATGTTTATTGCACTTTCCATCACATAAAAAGAAATACATTCAATTTGCCTACAACCGCAGTGGGCCGGCTACATGTACTCACAACAGAGAAAAATGGTGTTAGGTGTACACAGCCCATCAGCCGACATCCAACGGACCGGCGGCGTGTTATCTGATAAACCACAGATCTGTTGTCAGTGCTATACTCGCCTACATGCTCGTCAGTAGTCTTACATTTTCACATTTTTGCTTAAAGGAACTAAACATAACAATATACTACCCAACTTGTAATTCTCCTCTCGCTACAAACACTCTGCATCACAGCATCCTCCCTCCTCAGTACCAATACTATACAGTTGTTCGCTCGATGTCTTCATCCTCAGATGTATACATTACTCAGTGTCCGCTTCCGATTCTGTCGTGCCATGTTCCAGTAAATAGGCACGCAGGAACCCCCAATAGTCTTTGGGCCTAGATCTGGCTGGCAACTCCTCCTCGTATGTGTTGAGCGTGTCCCGACAATAAACCATATCCTCAATCCAGTGCTTTACCTCTGGGGCTCTCCTGCTGTTCCAGTGGAGGGATACCCTTCTTTTGGCTAGCAGTAGTGCAACAGCACAGAATTTGCGCTTCAAAGCTCTTAGTTGTGGAACAATACCCAACAGACAGACTTTCGCCTCACACAGCACGGAAACTCCCAGCATTTCATTCAGAACTTGCATGACCTGTTCCCAGTATCCCGCCACTTTGCGACAGTGCCACGCTAGATGCATGAAGTCTGCATCTTCTTGTTTACACCTGCAACATTGTGAATCTTCCCTCAAGCCGTATTTATACAGTCGCTGAGGTGTATGGTATACCTGATGTAAATACTTATAATGAATGATTTTCAAGTTACCGTTTGGTGTCAACATGCCAGTAAGCATGCAAGAGGCATCCCACTCTTCGTCAGTTAGAGGTTCAACCAGCCCAGCGCTCCATTTGTCCTTAGCCTTGTTTGTATTGCCTCCTACCGCACCCTGTATACTTGCGCATAGCTTGGATACTAGGTGAGACGCCGTGGGTGTAGTGAGGAGCAGTCGTAGTGGTTCAAGTGTTTTTGGCTCTTCTGGGTGTGTAGGGTAGTGTTCCCGAAGTGCCCTTTGCAGCCTGTAGTAGTTAAAACTGAAAAGTGGGGACGGGTTGCTGATGTAATGTAACTTGTCCAGGGTCTGGAATTCACCATTTATATACAAGTCGCCCAGTGTGTCTATACCAGCCCGCTTAAACAGATCCATGCCAACCCGCTCCTGTGTTACCGAAAGGGCCGGGTGGTGCGCTAGTGGAAGCGTGGGTGCGTAGAGTGGTAGACTGTCTGCTGCCTTTCCCATCAACCTCCATGCCTCCATGGTGGCATTAACCGGATTGATATCTTGGTCATGTAACCTAGGGCGTTTATGTGTCATTATGTTAGCTAGCGGGATCGGGTCTGCATCGCCCGCTTCTACAGCCACATGTGTCAAAAAGGGTATGTCGTGGTACCAGAAGTGTGCGAATTGCGCCTGTGCGCATAAGTAGTATAAGTAGAAGTCTGGAACCTTGAAACCCCCCCTAGCATATGGCAGTGTCATGGTGCGCAGTTCCATCCTCGCCTGTTTCCCCGCCCAAAGCAAGTTAAGTACCAACGTATTGATATTACGGAATACTGCAGCTGGAGGTTTTATCTGAATATTGTTAAATAAATATAGGAACTTCGGTAGAAGTACCATTTTGATGATCGCGGCCCTGTCCGCCAGGGATAGGGGAAGTCTATTCCATCTTTTAATTTTGTCTTCAAGGGACGCTATGGCTCGCCCGTAATTTGTCCGGATGACCAATTCAGGGTCTCTGTGAAACCATATTCCTAAATATTTCATTGGTTCCTCCTGCCATTCTAGCGTGTAGTCCAATTGTGTCGGGCGTGTGCTGTCCGTCAGTGACAGGATAAGGGATTTATCCCAATTTATCTGCAGTCCGGATTGTTGACCAAATTTTATGTATTCTCTTAAAAGCGGATTCAAGTGCTGTTCAGGATTTTTAACATACAACACCATGTCATCCGCATAAAGCGAGATGTGTATGGGCCGTGAGGGCATTTGAAGTGCAGAGTAGTGATGGTGTTGCCGGATTTTACAAGCCAGCGGCTCCAAGATTAACGCAAACAGCATCGGTGAGAGTGGGCAACCCTGCCGAGTACCCCGGCATATCTGAATGGGTTCCGAAATGTACCTGTTCACTCTGATGCGTGCAGTTAAGTTTGTGTACAGCATCGATATCCATCCTAGAAAGATCTGTGGAAATCCCATACGCACCAGTACTGCTTGAATAAAGGACCAGCCAATAGTATCAAACGCCTTAGCAGCGTCAAGTAACACTGCCACAGCCTTCGTCTCAGGAGCCAGATAGTGCGCCAATGCAAACAATGTGCGGGTGTTATGTGTGGTGGCCCTATCAGGGATGAATCCGGATTAATCGGGCCTTATTAACAGGGGCATAAGCTGTTTCAACCTATCTGCCAGCAGACTAGCTATGATTTTTGTATCTACATTTAACAGCGAAAGGGGGCGGTATAAATCGCATTTGTCTTCCTCCTTGCCCGGTTTCAATAGTGTAATGAGCAAGGCTTCCCTCAAAGATGCCGGTAGCGTCTGGGCTTCATGTGCCGCCCCATATAGTCGCACCAAGTGCGGGGCGAGCAAGTCAGCATACATTTTATAAAATTCCGTTACGAAGCCATCAGGCCCCGGCGCATTGTTATTAGGTAAACGCTTAATGGTGTCTGTGACTTCTTCCACTGTTATAGGGCGCTCTAAGTATTTCCTATGCCCATCTGCTAGCCATGCTATCTCTACATCCTCCATATACGCCAGTAAAGCAGCCTGCGAGGGTGACGGGCGCGCCTTATAAAGCGAGCCATATGTGTTCATAAATTCTTTCAGTATCCCCCTGACATCTGTAATCACCTCTCCGGTATTAGTGCAAATGGACGCTATATTTTGCGGTGTTTTACCTGAGCATATTTTAGCGGCCAGTTCCCTGCCCGGCCTGCCCCCTTCACCATATCGCCTAGCAGTCGCCCGCTTAGATACATACTGAAGCTCGTCTGTTGCAAATTTGTTATGTTCCGTCAGCAGCGCCTGAATGTCCCCCAGTACTTTAGTGTCTCCTGTCTGGGTGTATGTCTGTTCCAGTGCTTGAATGGCTTTTTCTCGTGTGTGCAGTTGCTGTCGGATATCTCTGAGGATGCCTGAGGTTGTACTAATACAGACTCCCCTAATCGTAGCCTTAAAGGCCTCCCACAGCAAACCCGGATCCTCAGTTGTCGGGCAGTTCAGGTCAAAGTAATCTACTATTGCCTTATGTATTGTGGTAACATATACGGGGTCTCGCAACGCAGCTGCATTGAAGCGCCAAGTGAAGGGTGGTGGGTCATACCGTGGGATAACAACTTCCAGCATCACCGGGTTGTGATCGGACAGTGTTCGTGGTAAGTGTTTGATATCTACAACTCATGTAAGTACTTCTTGCGTACCCAGCCAGTAGTCCAGCCTGGACCAACTGTTGTTCGCCGCGTTAATGTGTGTCGCTGTTGCCACCTCTGGGTTACTCACCCTCCACAAATCTACCATCCGCAGGTCCTCCATGGCATCCTGCAGCATTGTCCTGGCGTTCCCATGCTGTTCCAATGTATGTGTTGCCCTGTCTAGAGTGTCCTGCAGTGTCACATTAAAATCGCCCCCCCATATTACGTGATCCGTCCGTAGGTCAGTGATGGTGTGCCATACATTACTGAAAAACCCCGGGTCATCTATGTTAGGGCCATACGTGTTCACCAACAGTATCCTCTGTCGTCTAACCGTGCCTGCCAAAACAACGCTTCTCCCATCTGTATCCCTGTGTATGCTTGTAATCTCTAAGTTTGTCCCCTTCCGTATTAAGATGCTCACCCCCCTAGAGTAAGATGAGTAGTTCGAGTTGGTTACAGATTCCGGCCATTTAGTGCCTAATGTGGATGTGCCGTCACGTGCCAAGTGCGTTTCCTGTAAGAAAACAATGTTAACATTTAATCGGTCAAAATAAGCAAACATCTGCCTGATCTTTTTCGGGTTGCCCAGACCCCGCACATTCCAAGTGAGGAATTTCAGCGCACTATTACGTGACATGAGCATGTGTGTGGATGGCAATTATACACGCCAGACGTCGATTCTGCTTCTGAGAGTGTGGGTCCGCAGTGCCACATAACACAGAAATCGAAAGCAACAATAGTATAGGCTGAATGAAAACATTATCCGCATGGTAGTTCATGACTAAGGAGTTCGCCATGCTTCTCAGACACAGAGGTTGTAGCTGAATAGATCCTGGATACCCTGCCCTCCCCCCACCCACTTTAGCACCCAAACTTTGCCAAAGCCATCCCTGACCAACTTGTAACTGTAGTAGAAAACATGTCTCGGGGCGCACAGGGGGGTGTCACCAGGTTCACACATCTCCATCCACATAGTGGATGTGGACAGACGCTTGCGTGAGCATCAATTTAATACACATGTGAATCCTTCTCTAACCCTCAATCCACCTAATAAAAACAACGGTGATTAAATGGTGCAAACATAGTCCTTCAGACCCATCACAATACTGTGTCTTAAATCATCAGATATTCGGAACCGTGTGACATACATTGCTCTTGAAGCTAGATAAGCAGATCGATGACTGACGCAGACAAAGTGCCTGCCAGAGGTATCTGGCCCATCTCCCCCGCCAACTGGCCTGCACAACGCCCTCCCACCGTTGTCAGCTCTCCAGATACTCACATCATGACTGTTCCTTCAGCGGCATGCCATTATCAAGGTCTGTACTCACAGTAAGTTCGTAAGTTCACCGCCATGCCACTGTCCAGTACATTTGCAGCCGCCGTGTCACGTAGTAGTCCCCACAGTCGGCTGTAGCTGCTGCTAGCTGGTGTCGTTCTCGTGAGTTCCGTAGCTCAGTCTAGCATTGCTTTGAACAGAGTCAATCATTCCACATCACTTGTCGGTTCATTTCGATCTTGAGGTTTCCTCCGCTTCCCTTGTTGCTTGATATACTCCTGTGCCGCCTGCACTGTCTGAAGTATAACCGGTTTCCCGCCATTGGTGATTTTGAGTTTCGCCGGGTATAGCATGGCGTACTCCAAACCAAGCTCTCTCAACTTCTTTTTCACCGGAGCGAATTCCTTTCGAGCCAGTTGTACCGCCATGGTGTGATCGGGATAGAACTCCAGAGTGTTCCCCTGATGAGTGATCTTACCCATTTCTCTGGCCAGCCATAGGATCGTGTCTCTATCCCTGTAACTGAGCATGCGGGCTATGATCATGCGTGGGGCAGCGCCAGGCTTCGGTACAGGCGCCAGTGAACGATGCGCACGCTCCACCAGGAACACTGAGGACAGTTTTTCGGAGCCAAAGATCTCTCTCACCAGTGTCTCGATGTAGGTCTCCATTTTCCCCGTGTTTGTGGATTCCGGCAGACCCGAAATCCGGACGTTATTGCGCCTGGACCTAGCTTCCTGGTCCTCCACCCTGGCTCATAGGCTCTCCACTGTTTTTTCCAGGCCACCGCAGGTCTTCGACGTGGTTCTGTGGTCATCCTCCACCTTTGAAATTCGCTGTTCTGCTTCCACAATGTGCGCGTCATGTTTTTCAATTTTCGCCGCCATATTGTCCACCCTCTGCATCACATTATCCAGTTTGCCATTCATCTCCTGCAGGCTCTGCTGGATCGCTCGCAGTACTGATTCCATGCCCGTGCCGTCCGACAGCTCTTGGCCGCCTTCCGCTTCGGGGTCCGTCGCGGTATTTTTGACCTGTTTCCGAGTTTCAAACGGGAGCTTGGTTTGTTGCCTGTCCAGTTTCCCCATGTCGTTGTGTAGCTTTGGTGAGGTGTGCCCGGTCGTCTTTGGGCTGCCAGCCGTCGTCGTACTGGCAGTGGAGTTGGCGCGATGTGCTGATGTTGCGGCCCCTCACCTTGCTGTGCGCGTAGTCATCGGCCGGTTGATTTGCGTGTGGGTACTGCTGGTCCCATGATGGTATTGCGCCTTATAGGGTCAATGGGTTCTGCTGTCTGGGGACCTCATGGGGCACATGAGTAACGAGGCTCATCACCTACGCACCCCCCACTGAAGAGAGACTCTCCCTGGCTCCGGTCGAGTGATTGCGCTGTTAGGGCCAGATCGCGTAGGTCAGTGGCGCAGCCCCGGGCGTCACTCACAGTGTGCACCCCTCTCACCCTGTGCGAGCTGCAGTTCTCCTCGTTCACCGCGTGGTCACTGTCACAGGCACGCTGTCCAGGGGACCGTTGTGTAGCCCAGCCAGCAACAAGGACAGGGACCCCTCCGCTCATACACACCACCAGAGCCCCTTACATCCGCCAGGCAGCGAAGAGAGGCGCCACAGTGTCTGCTTCGCTCGTCCGCCGTTGCCGGTCATATGCGTTCCAAGGGCGCCGCCATCTTGTCCCTGTTGGAACGCACGGCAAAGCACAGCGCCTCCGCACCTAGCCGCAGTCCCCGATCTCCCCACAGCCCCGCATGGTGTTCAATACCTCCAATCCATGCGGCGCCGGGCAGGCACTTGGTCCCAATGCACTTGCTCCTCCGGTAGGCACAGGCCTGCCGACCCTCACGAGCGGCCATTTTGGAGCAGCTCGGTCGGCATTTTACCTTTCGGGTCAGAACCTCTCCTCACAGCCCTTGTGGTGTCACCTCCATGCCATGGTGACGTGGGTCCCGAGTTCCGACGCCGAATTCTTGGTTTATTTCGGCGGTAGCGGGGGATTGAAGGGGTCAAAGGCCGCTAGTTTCGCGCCCGTCCGGCGGAGCGGACACACTAGCCAGCCATTCCGCAGTGCGCCCTCTAGCGCCCCCCAGCTGATGTTAAACTTTGCAAAAACCCCGCCGTCGCAGTTGTCGCAGTTGTCGCAGTTGTCGCAGTTGTCTATACATTAAGCTTCAACCGCAGTGTGGGTAGGATTATATGTATAAGCCCCTTTGCTCTGGATTGCTTTGGTCTGTTGGGAGTATAACTCGTTGAATAGCTCGAGCCCCTGATAAATTGAAATTGAAATGGGGAAACAATTAACAGCTCGTGCCAAAGCAAGAACGCGTCGTCAACAAATTAAAGAAGGCGTGGAAGCGGCTAAAAGTGCTGGTGTGGCAGGGGATAAAGGTCTATCCTCTCTTGAAAACTCGGAGAGCTCCGGGGAGGGGGAAGAGGAGTATCCTGAAATTGTATCTATATGTGGCCCGCTGATCGGTGCTGAGAGTCTTGGGCTTGCGGAAATTCTAGTAAGGGAAGCACCAACCCTAGATATGGAGTCAAGTAAACCAGTGGACATGTCCAGGATTGTAGGGCCAAAAGTGAAAGAAACGACATGTGCCATCGAATCGAGTGGCTCACAAATATTTAAAGAAGTGAAAACACCCGGGGAGTAAAAAATTGCGAAAGCCACTAAACAGTTTACTCTATTTGAAAGGAAGTCTATTGCACCTGCTAATAATCCTTCTCTAGCATTAAATACGGATTTGATAGCAGATTCAACGGCAGACTAAATGGGTCCTGCAATCTTTAATGAAGAGGAGGCATCACTGGGTGTTAAGGGAACTGTGGCTCTACCCTTAACTTTATCAGTTACTTCACAAGCTAGCTCGGCTCCAGTTCAATCAAGCTTGCTCCCACTCGATGTTTCTAATGCACAGAAGGAACTCTCCGAAATAGAGTCTGGCACAAGAGGTGACTTCCAGATATCAGTAAAAGACATGCTTAATCTGATTTTAAGCGAAGTAAGAGAGATGAAGCAATTTCAAAAGGCAGAGCTCGCTGTGATTAATCAACGGTTGGATAAAATGAAAGACTCGATGACCTCATTTCACGCTCGTCTTCAAGAGGCAGAAACCAGATTTACGGGGCTAGAAGGAAATCTAGCAGATGTAAAGAAGGACACCGCAAGCGTATCAAAAATCTCTAAAGTCCTTGAATCCAAACTTGATGATTTGGAAAATTATAACAGAAGGTCAAATCTGAGAATTGTAGGTGTTCCAGAGAAGATTGAGGGGTCTGACATGAAACAATGGATTACTTCATTTCTCCTTCATGAGGTCATTCCCGAGTTCAAAGGAGATTTGACTATTACACGCGCACATAGAGTCCCAAATCATCAGCCCCCGAACTCCACGTATCCCTGTACCATCTTAGTGATTTCTCTGATGTGCATGTTAAAGAGACTATTCTTTCTGTGGCATTTAAGCAAAGACAATTTGCAGCAAATCCCACTACCAAATGTTGGATTTTCTCAGACATGTCGGCCGCTGCCGCAAGACGGAGAAAAGAATTTGTTAAGATCCTTCAACTATTTAAAGACAAAGGCGCTCAAGCTATGATTGCGCAGCAATCTAAGCTAAAAGTTTTGGTAAAGGGAAAATTCTACATGTTTTCTGAAGTGGATGAAGCAAGGGGGCTATTGGATCGGATTACACAGGGTTAATATAACATGATATTATGTATCAGCCTTGTGGTGTATATATGCTTATTTTCTTTTGATTATTTCTACATGGTCGAGGGGAGTTGGAGGAGCAGGGAGGAACAAGGACGTCACGGGGGTAAGGGGTGCAATTACAAGGCACCTCCAAGATAGGGGATAGTACCTGGTGGCCAGCGTGGCAAGAGGAAGACGGGAGAGAACAGGGCCACAAGGTAGGGGGGAAGAAAAAATGAAAACATTGAAGTATCTTTGGGTAAGGTTGGAAGTTCATTTGGATGGAAAAGGGGCTTAAGGATGATAATGAAGGGAATTATCTATTCTGAAGGCAGTGAAGTATTTTCTTTACAATGGCTAGTAGAGGCTTAAAAGTAATTTTGTTTAATGTTAATGGACTGAATAATAAAAAAAAAATGTGTGCTATCGAGTCCTGGATCAGAACGGAAAATCCATCCGTTGTAATGTTGCAAGAAACCCATATTCCTGCTACAAAAATGGATAATGTTTCCATGTTTAAACATTGAGCCTCATATCGAGGGTTCTCATGCGCTGCAGAAGCTCAACGAGGGGTGGCTCTTTTTTTAAATCGTATTTTGGATGTTGAGATTCTCCAAACTGAACAGGATAGGGAAGGATGATGGTGTTGGGTCACATGTTCAGTGAGTGGCAGACATAGGTCTATTACTTTTGTTTCCTTTTATGCCCCAGTGGATGATTGGGGTATGATGACTTATTTCAATCACTTTATATGATTAGGGGGGACATCGTAATTGGAGGAGATTTCAATATTTGATGGATGTAAATTTGGACTCAACTGTGATTACTAAAAAACAGCCTAAACCCAAATCTCGTAGATCTATTAGCCAGAATATAATTACACTAGATCTTTGTGACCCTTGGCGTGTAGATAATCCACAAAAAAAAGAGTTCACATTCTGGTCAGGAAGACATAAATCATCGTCTCGGATTGATTTTTTTTTAGCTTCCACGGAATTAGTATTTTCCTGTCAAAAGTTGATGCACAATGGGTTCTCAGACCATGCTATATTAGTCATTGAATTTGTGGCTGGAGAAACTGTTAAAATCCCTAAAAGATGGTTATTTAATGAGGTATATTTAAGGGATGAGAATTGGATTACAACATTAAAGTTGGAGATTTCAGATTTTATTATTCGTAACTCAGACACTGCCTCTCTCCATATTGTGTGGGATTCGCTGAAAGCCTTCATTTGTGGCATTCTAATTAGCAAGGATGCTTCAGAATGGCATGCTGTGAAGCAAGCAAGAGATTTACTGTATCATAAAATAAATGCCTTGACCCTATTACGGCAGTCGGATCCGTCTAATATAGTGAAAAATAAGCTTAAAGCAATGAAGCAAAACGTGAACTGAGTGCAAACTTTTTCAAACAGAGTGAGGAACAATTTTGTAGACAATCTCAGAAGATATATGAGGAGAGCAATTTTACTGGCAAACTTCTGGCCTGGCAGGCGAAAGAACAAGCTGCTGCAAATAAGATTTGTTTGTTAAAATGTCCTATTACACACATAGGGACATCACAAGCAGTAGCAATAGGCAATATAATGTTGTCACACTATCAAAAGATATACACTCAACATCAAAATATAGATCCTATAAAACTCAGATTTTTTAAATAAATATGAAATACCATCTTTGGTACAAGAGGATCAGGAAGCAATGTCAACTCCTTTTACCAACGCTGAGTTAGAACTGGTAGTCAAAGATTTACCGATGGGTAAGGCTTGTGGCCCGGACGGCCTGCCAGCCGAATTTTTTAAGGTTTTTTTTCACTCTTTTTCCGACTTATTACTTCAGTTGTTAAATTCTATGCTAAACGGTGGGCAAGTTCTGAATTCTTTTGCGGAAGGCTCTGTGGTTAGCTTTCCTAAAAAGGGTAAAGACCTTAAAGACCCCAATTCATATAGGCCTATTACCTTACTGAATACTGATTATAAGATCACAACTAAATTGCTTTCCCTACATTTTAACTCCATGGCTGCTGAGGATCTTATTCACCCAGATCAGAATGGCTTTATTGCAGGTCGCCAACTTGTAACTAATACCCATTTTTTGTTGGAGGCTTTAGATTATTTTGAGATTAAAAAGGTCCCTGCTTTAATTTTATTACTTGATGCAGAAAAAGCTTTTGATTTGGTGGTTTGGAAAACTCTTTTTGTCATTTTGACATATTTTGGAATTCTCCCACAGATTATTAGTTTAATTCAAAATTTGTACACGGGTGCCAAAGCCAAGATAATCATTAATTCAGCTTTAGTAGGCACAGTATCGGTACAGCGAGGGACTCGGCAAGGATGTTCCTTGTCCCCTATTCTTTTTGCTTTTTTTATTGAGCCTTTAGCCATAGCAATTCGTAACTCAGTAGATATAGTCCCCCCAATTCCCAATATGGCAAAAATTAAAATGTACGCAGACGACATCATGCTCTTAATTAGACCTGATATTAAATCTCAGGTCAGTGCTTTACAGCTTTTTGAGGAATTCGAAACCCTGGGTGGCTATCGGATCAATAGAAAAAAAACGAAATATTAGTGTGTCGACTGAAGGATTCTAATCTACATCCAGAGTTAGCTGGATGTATTAATACTAGGCCAAAAAGATATTTAGGGATTTGTTCCCCTGTTTCGGTCTCAGATCTATATACACTTAATTTTGAACCTCTTCTGCGGAAAATACACTCATTGTTTTCTAGATGGAGTCCTTTGCCATTATCAATCTTGGGCCGGGTCGCCTTGATCAAAATGTCTGTGCTTCCACTCTTCAATTTTTTGTTTGCAACTATTCCATGCTCTCTTCCTGCAGCCTTTTTTTCAAAAGTAGAATCTTTATTTTCAGGTTTCATTTAGGCAAAAAAAACTCCTAGATTAGCATTAAAAACTTTTTATACAGATACAAAACAAGGTGGGCTCTCTTTACCTAATATTAAAGACTATTATAGTGTATATTTCGCTCAATATCTGGAGCGCTTTAAAATTGGAGTGCAAAGTCCTAGTTTATTCATTAATTTCTTTTTCGACCTAATTGTTATGAGACTCAGATTCCCTTCTCTCTGCAAATACCGAAATCCCCAAAATTAGTATGTTATAAGATCATGAACTGGTTTTTCAAACGACGGGAGGCTATCCTTAAAAGATACTCCCTTCCGCGTTTCAACTCTAAGACTCCTTTAAAATATGTTTTCAATTATATAGAGATTAAAATAAGTCCAGATATTGTTTCGCAATGGAATTACAGAGGATTCAAAAACTTATCAGATTTTTTAAGGGAAGAAGCTTGGTTAACTCCCGGTGAGATGCAACAATTAATTCAGGGGAATTACTTGTTAATAGGTTCTTATATTTTGATTTATAAAATGCTGGAACGGTTGGACCCAAGAAATCTCTGCTTACGTATTCAGCTTTGGAAAGATTTGTTTGTGACTATACGGTCAAAGAAACCGGGGGAATGGAAACGTTGTTTAGCTCTCCATACCGAGATACATGTCACACCAAAAGCTATTAAAAAATGGCAAGATCAAGAGAATCATGTTCTCTCTGTAAATGTATGGAAAACGTTAAATGATTTAAACTTTACTGTGTTACGGGGTGCTAATTGGAGAAGAATGTTATCTTTATTTCGTCTCTTGAACTTGTTACAAACCAATCTAAAACGTTTATTATGACATGCAATCTTAGGCAAAACAAGATGTCAGGTGTTTCAATTCAAGGTCACCCCGGCGCTCTGTTCTCAGACTTTTCTTACCTGGGTGTTTTCATCGATAGAAGGGGCTTTTGGGGTGCTTGTACCACCAAAGTTCACCAGAAATATGTGACACAGAGACAAAATATTGATGTAAAAATATAGATTCACACAAATATCGAGGTTAAAATATTGTGGGTCGACAGAAAAAATATTGTGGTCAAGAATTTCGATTTTAGGTAAGTAATATCGATTTAAAAAGGATTGAAATGTTAAATATCGTGTGTTAAAATATAATTGTTAAAAATATCGATTTTTTATTAATTTTATGTATTTTAGTATATATTTTATATGTTTGTGATGTTTGTTTTTTGTATAAAAATTGTTTTTTTTAATTATATGTGTTAACATTTTAATAGTTAATCATTTCTTTTTAATTTAATTTTGCATTTTTAGTTCTGTAGCGGGTTGTGGGTTTATAGGGGAATAGGGTGGAAAGTATTTTATTGATATACATTTTATTGATTATTTATGATACTTTAAAAAAAATCTCGATTTTTGCATTATTAGTTGCGTAGCAGGTTGTGGGTGTATAGGGGAAAAGGTGGGCAGTAATTTAATTCTATATATTTTATTGATTATTTATAGTAGTTATTCATTTTTTTACATTTGAATTTGCGTTAATAGTTCCGTAGCAAGTTGTGGGTTTATAGGGTGTGAAGTAATTTAATTATATACAATGTATTGAATCATTTGTATTTATTATTATTTGTAAACTAGTGATGTTATAGTGTTAAATGTGTACATTAATTTATTAATAGTTGTTTGATAATTAGTTGTTAATTAATGTAAATGATTTAATTACTGATTAATTATGGTAATTGTGTAATTCATTTTAGGGTGTGTGTTGTGGTCTTAATAGGTGTAAATGGTGTGAAGGGTGGGAATTAATTTAAATTGTATTGATGAATTTTCAATTAGTTGTTAATTGTTTTAAATTAGTTATCTAGTAATTAATTATGGTAATTGTGTAATTAATATTAGGTGTTTGTTGTGGATATTATAGTGTTACAGAATGTGTAATAAATGAATGTTTATTGTCTTTTTTTAATAATATTATATTTTACATTTAATAGTAATTATGTTAATTATGGAAATACATTTTAATAAAAATGTTGATATCTTTTTTATTGGTGTGGTGTTAGGGTAGGAAAGAAAATAAGTACATTTATGTTTTACATAATTTGTTTGTTTATGATTATTTGTTTCTTTTAAATAAAGATTGTTTATAAATATATTGTTTATTTATTTTTAAGAATATATATATTTCTTAATTGTTGAAATGTTATTGTTAATTTTGTTTTTTCTGCTACCCAATACTTTCCCTACTGTTGCACTCACAGAGAGGGAATAGTACTTTTTACCCCTCTGCTATCCAGCACTTTCCCTACTGTTGCATTCACTGGACTGGGAATAGTAATTTTTACCCCTCCGCTATCCAATACTTTCCCTACTGTTACACTCCCTGGTACGGGAATAGTAATTTTTACCCCTCCGATATTCAATATTTTCCCTACTGTTAAACTCACTGGAGTGGGAATAGTATTTTTTTCCCTTCCTCTCTCCAATACTTTTCCTACTGTTGCACTCTCTGGAGTGGGAGGAGTACGTTTTAACCCTCCGCTATCCAATACTTTTCATACTTTTCATACTGTTGCACTCTTTGAAGTGGGAACAGTAATTTTTACCTTTCTGCTATCCAGCACTTTCCCTACTTTTGCACTAACTGGAGTGGGAATAGTTTGTTTTACCCCTTCACTATTAAATACGTTTCCTACTGTTGCACTCCTGGAGTGGGAATAGTAATTTTTACCCTCTGTTACCCAACATTTTCTGAAATCCAGTATTTTTAAAGCGCACAATTACCTGAGGGTGTCAAGGCGCTGGGGGCCATCGGGAAGATTAAACTAGCAATTTCCCAGAGTCACATGGTGTGGTACTAACAAGCCGCCGGCACCGGAGATCGAATGGTATAGTCAGGTGCCCTGGCCACTGCACCACATCTCTTTCCTAATTGTAATTACTGTTCCCACTTCAAAGAATGCAACAGTAGGTAAAATATTGGATAGCGGAGGGGTAAAACTTACTTTTCCCACCCAATGAGTGAAACAATAGGGAAAATATTGGATAGCGGAAGGATACAAATTACTATACCAACTCCAGTGAGTACAACAGTAGGGAAAGTATTGGATAGCGGGAGGAGTAAATAAAGATGATAGTTAATAAAATATTTTAAAGTGAATATATGTATATGTATAAATATTATGTTTGTGTGTTTATAATTTCTTAAATTAAGTTTATTTTTTAGATTTAGTTAAAATGTATATTAAAGTTAATTAATTATGTTAACAATAATATTAATATTTTATATTTTTAATATACATTATTTTATTTTATTTATATTTTAAATCAGTATTTTTTACATCTATATTTTTAACTTTGATATTTTTGATTCAACATTTCTGAACTTACCTGTTTAAGTATAGGGAGTTGATATTTTTACTATCTATATTTTTACTTCGATATTTTTACTATCGATATTCTATCAGTGATCCAAAATTTGTTAGCTCTGCAATGTACATTTTTAAGCTTGTCAAGAGCATAGTAGAAAATGTCTGCCAATTCTGATGATTGGGTCAGGCATCTGGGGATACATCAACACAAACCAGTTTCAAGGGAAACAAAACAGCGCGCTTAGGATATTTTTTTGGTGCCCCGGCAGTGTGCTCCACTTTTATCTTGCACCAGGAACTGCGGGTAGATTATGTGGAAGACACTAAAAAATTGGCATCCTTTCTCCTGTGGTTCTCGATTTGGACTAACCTACCTGCCTCCCTCAACAGGGATATTGTTAAGGATTGCCTTTCTCAAGAGAAAGGCGTGAATATTACCTGGCTCAATTAAAAACGACTGAGTTGGCAAATCTAGGAAGTTTGCACCTTTTTACCAAGCCTGATACCATGACACGACCTGATATAGCTTGGGTGAAAACTACATTTAAATCAATGAAGTGCTGACTTTGAAAGAGTCATAAACTTATCAAACCCCCATAGGAGAGTATGCTGGGCTAAGTAGCACTTTTGCATTGATGCAATATTTGAAATGGATAGACAAAACGTGGGATAGAATGTTACTTATCCATTTGAGATTGGGCTTTGTGAGGTGGCACCTAGGCTTTCCTCTTGGTCAGTTCATCCCATCCAAAATATGCCCCTGTAATAAAACTTCCCGTAGTCTCACTCAGTAGCATTGGCTAGCTCCCTGACCCCTTGTACAAGTTGCTGTTGTCTTTGTTGAGGGATCTCTTTTCCCAGTTCATGGAAATGATAAGCAATCCTGTTGATAGGATGGCTACACGCCTGATAATGTCCCCTTGTGACTCTGCAGGGGTTAGTTTGGACTTTAACTTCTTTCATTGCTTCACAGTAGAAGTGCAGCTAAAGGTGAATGCCTTCATGGTCTCACAATATGGGTAACAATGGCAGTTGCTGTTAACCATTGATTAATCACTTCTTAACCCCTTCCATGCTCATGACGAGCTCAGCTCGTCATGCAGCACAGTGCTCATGTGCTTATGACGAGCTGAGCTCTTCATGAACAAGGGGATTCAAGGGTGTCCAGCATCCAGGGAGAATGGCTGTAGCATTGAAGGTGTTAAATAATTGTCCTGCTTCTTAACTCACGTGAGTAAATTAGTATGCACAAGTGGTTCATGATGTGGATTATTTGTGATTGATTGTCAAATGTTATTGGTTGAGGAAGTGGTACTGCTAGGCATATCATTATAATTTATTAAATTTAAGAACTGTGATAAGGAGGAGGATCAAATGCTATTACTCACTAGTACTATTCATTACACTGACTCATACTCTTACTCATCAGAAGCCTTCGGTGTCTGCATTCTGTTTTCAACATTGTGGCACTGCTGAAGTGTTAGAAAACAGGAATTCCTGGTGAAGGTTTGGGTATTTGTCCTCATGGGAAGCGAGAGGTGCTAACATTTTATTATCTTAAAAAGTATAATATGGTTGTGTGTGTATGCCACATGACCCTCTCACTGTTACGATGTGCCACCTACTATTAATTCTATACCATCAGGAGTGACATGGATCTCCACAGCTCTTCCCAATCATGATCACCTTTCAAATCAAGGATACCATGGAATTGACATACTTGAATGGGTCAATGAGTTCTTGGAGGATGGCTGGATTCTGATAGAAGAAGTGGACTGTTACTGCACAATTATGTATCATTTACAGAGCCCTTTCTTCTAATTTCTCATAAATGGAAGCAGTGTAGTGAGGTCTTGATTAAGGGTGACAGGAGGCTCTGCTCCGTGGGTGGAGCCTACAGAGTTAAACCAAGGCCAAGGTGAGCCGGTCAGCAGAACATCTCACTGTGACTTGTAGTCTGCAGGAGTTCCACACCCTGCAGAATCCATGAAGAAAAGAGCAAGTGGGACTATAGCTCTCAGAACCCCCAGCTCTGTGCCATGGTGTCACAATTTCTGTGTGAACTACAACTCCCAGGAAACGAAGAGTGCAAGCCAATGAGGTGACAGAAGAGCTGTCCACAGTGAACATTCTCTTGCAGGTGGGGGTATCCAGCCAGAAAAGGAGCACAGAGTCTGCGGGAGGGAGCTTTTGCTCTCTACAGCTGGCGTGAAGGCTCAGCTGCACTTTGTTGGACCATGGCAGTGTGTGTTCAACACTCGCTTCCTGGAGGATTCAGAGACATATGTGTACGGACTGTCAAAGTGAGGTAAGGCGCTTTCTGTTTCTAGCTTGGGAAGGTGGGTGATCAGTGGGTGAGGCTGCCCCGAAAGGGAGGTAGTACAGACACATACACTTTCCCCAGGCAGAGTCTGTGCCCTAGTCATCACTTGTGTAGAACGTTCTCCGTGGTCAGGTCACCCAGTTACCCTGTATGCACAGTTTGATTAATTTTGCCTGCATGCGGAACTCCGTGGAATTCCACTGAGTTTTTGGGTAACTCTGCGGAATTCCATGAAGTGAAACTCCATGAGCTCCGTCCACCCCTAGCCTTGATGGATATGGGAGGTCATTACGGGTACTGGTGAATGGATAAAAAACGCCTTGCTTTTTTCTTTTTGGTGCTTGTTCTTTTCCAGCCCTGTGGACTCCAGGCAGGGTGTGTGCTGAGAGCCACCAGAGGTGATCTTTAACCTCAATACATAGCACAATCTTAGGTTAGTCACTGTTTTAGTTATTAACTTTAGCTTTCTATTTTTCTAAGTAGATGTACTTGCTTAACTTTGCTTTGGTCTTTGTCATGTGCTAATTTCCTAGACTTGTAAATTGAATGCTCTATTGCCTTCAATAATCACATAGGTATACCTGTCCATCTTCTTGCTCCTTTATTCAACTATGGAGGTACCATGCATTAGAATGTTTTCATTCTGTCATCAATAGATCAGCACATTCAGGTTACACACAGTTGTATTCTTCATAGCTACACTTCTCTATGCAGGGGTACTTGTGCAGTTTTATTTTGACACAAATGTGTATCTGTATCTAAGGCTTGTTGGATGTATGCACTATTAAGATGCCTTATGAAACACTCAGGTACTTAGCAACCGATTATGATGGCCCGCAACCGCCAGAGGTGCGGTGGCGGACTTTCTGCCATCTGACTGGCGATCCCCCCCCCCACATTACGATAGCGGGGGAATCATTCCTCAAGCGTGGCGGGTGCAAAGACCGCCCAACACGCTTCCGCCACAGCAATCGGTACGATTGCCCGGTGGAGCGGCGAGCTGGAGGTGATACGTAAGTTCCTAGGTTTGGTAATTGATGAATTAGTACTTGCAGTTGTTGCATGCACAAGTCTGTCTTCTCTGTTTTTTTTCAGGACAACCTATGGCAGAAGATACCACCTTTTCAGTACAACAGGTGAATTACAGGTTTTGTGAATTACTTCTGTAATGTCTCTTAAGAAACAATGTGTAATGGCACTGAGAGTCTGCAATAATGCTAATTGCTATTTCGATCTAAACTGGAGTAGGTTCAATAATAATTAACATATGTGTTTCTGTTTCTGGAGATAACACAAGTGGATGACCAAACATTGGTATTCAGAAGGGTATGGAGTTTGCAGACAACTTAACAGAGAAGACCAATGAATAGAAATTGTTGTGGGCCAATGCACCCAAATCAAATCCAAAATATCTGGCAACTCTAGTTAGACTTGCAGTTTTCCTAAGGTACTTTAAGTTCCTACAAGAGAAAGACAGAGTCATGCAAAACCAGTGCCAACTCTTAATAGTACAGCCAACTCAAGGAATATCCCCCAAAGCCATAAAGCAATCAAATAATAGACGCACTGGACATTGCAACTGGTGGCACCTCACCCAATTAGATGCGTGTCCCCAAGATGGCAGCTGTCCGTCCATAGCAAAACCAAAGGGGATGATGGACAGAGTGTTGAACATTGCAAGCAATCACCCCCAGTCAACTCATCTGGGTTTAATCCATCATCATTCTTTAGCTCACTCTGCCACCCCAGTTCAGAAATGGCCATATGCAAATCAGTCTGACCTTGTGCCTCATGGGAACAGTCCAGCCCGAACTGTCAAGCTATGTCTTCCATGGATGGGAAACAAGCATCCTGTGACCGATTTCTGGCTAATCAGCCGTCATCAGCCAGGCTAGCTTGAATACAGTGGCAAAGTGAGCAAGGGACCCACTTATGGGTATACCCTGCCAACTTAAGGTGAACAAAGCAAAACCAAAGGGGATGATGGATGGAGTGTTGAACATTGCAAGCAATCACCCCCAGTCAACTGATCTTGGTTTAATCCATCATCATTCTTTAGCTCACTCTGCCACCCCATTTCAGACATATGCAAATCAGTCTGACCCTGTGCCTCATGGGAACAGTCCAGCCCGAACTGCCAAGCCATATCTTCCCTGGACCGGAAAAAAGCATCCTGGGACCGGTTTAATCCATCATCATTCTTTAGCTCATTCTACCACCGCAGTTCAGACATGGCTATATGCAAATCAGTCTGACCCTGTGCCGCCATTAATCATCCTTGGAACCCCCTAGTTGGTCTCTGGCTGAAAAGAACAGCCAGACACAAATGCCAATCACCACATTCAACTACACCTAAATTATGATTGAGAAACAAGCAATGACACCTGTCCCATCCCCCGCTACTCCCCTAGCAATGCTCCCACCTACCTGAACTCGCCTGAGGGTCGGAGAGGCAGTTCCCTCACCACCTACCCCAGCTAACCGACCCTACCTGAAGGTGGAAGAGGTAAGCAGAAAGGTAGTTACCACGCCTCCAGTCACAGCTAACTCACGCCGGGGGCTCAAAGGTAGAGCATATAAAGTCAGGAAGAGGAATTAGCCCTTCCCCTAATCTTACCTAAACACAGAGAGGATTACTAACCCATAACCCCTTTTAATCCTATCCTTTCAATCCAACAGACTGAACACCACTCGGGATAACCATTCACCCTACCAACCTAGACAGAATGTCACCTCCCCCCACATCCCCACTCCATCCCCCCACACCTAACGGACTGAAACCACACAGCCCGAACTCCTTCTCCATCACTTTCCCCCACAGACTGATCAGACAACACCCAGAAACTCTATTAGTGGACATGTACCACTGCTCTTCCAAAGGCCAGTTAAAAACGGATCTCATTTTCCATATCATAAGACCTGCTAACTGGAACACCATCCTCAAAACTCATCTGCACATATCCAAAACAACTAAAGTCCCCTTCAGTTGCAAACTAACGATCACACTCCCAAATCGGCCTATACGTAGCGGTAACACCTCTGTGACCATCTACACCAACAGCACAGTCATGATGCAAGCCAATATTGACAACATAGAAGCTTTCGACTCTCTCTTCCCCTAGCTCTGCAACGCCAACAATGACAACCTAGAAGCTTTTGACTCTCTTCCCCTTGCTCCACAATGCCCCATCGCATTCACCCAGCTCCTGCCCATATAACTCCTTATCCCCTGATAGACATCCACCCCTAGAGTTCGCACAAAGCAACCACAAGACCTCTGCCATGAAAGTCATCATCCACCCTCTGGACACCATCCTCCCCTCCGTCTACCACTCCCCGACAGTGCTCAATTTATTCCCCCCTCCAAAATCAATTGGAGCCCCATCACAGATGAGGTTCTTCACCTCCCACCGAACAACACCCGCCTGCCCCCTCCACTCTTACACCACCACTCCCAACAAACAACCAGCAAACCTAGCCCGCAGCCCATGACTCCTAAATCTCTCGCTCCACCGACATACAAGAGATGGCCGCTCGAATCACACCATGAACTTCCACACCCCACATCCAGGATTACCCATAGGGATAACACAGGCAATGTCAACACCAAAAGCCAACACCAAGAGCCTAGCCAACACCGATATCTGACACCCACATTTACCACTACCAATCACAGAAGGCCTCCCTAGACTCAACGGGTTAGCTTGACCATAACCCCCATCTGGAACCAGACACAGAGGCCCAAAAGAACAACAGCCACCATGTCCTCCCGGGACCCCCCACCCCAACCTCCGAAGTGACGACCCTTGCCCTACTGAATAGCCAGCTAGAAACGATAATATGTGGCCTCACCGAAATCTTACCCTGAAAGCCCAACAAGCACCCACATCCTGTACCCATATTCACCAATACCAATCACACAAGACTTCCCAAGGCCCCATGACTCAGCTGGACCGCAAGCCCCCTCCTGAACCAGACACAGAGATCCAAAAGAACAATATCCACAATTGAAGCAATGGATCTTGACACCTCGTATGACACATCCACCACTATCACCTCCAGCTCCAAGATCCAGGTTATCACTGAATTTTGAAAAGACCACTCCCCCCCAGAGCCTCAAGACCCCAGCCTTCCTCATCTATATCCCCAGGGCCCCCTCAAAGAAGAAACTCAAAAACGAGGGATCCAATACCAACTGCATGCTCATTAACTGCAGATCGACCATCAAACATGCAACAGAACTGGCAGAGAACATCCTAACCCACGACATAGACATCATCTTCATCACCAAAACATGGCTAAATGAGTTCTCTTACCGAATTATGGACATGAATGTGCCCCCGGGCTTCACAATCATCCACAAAGAAAGGAAAAAACAGAGAGGAGGGGGCATAGCTATCATACACAAAACCAACATCTCTGTGACAGAAACTAAGGCCCTCAAATATAACTCCTTTGAATGCCTTACTGCCACCAATAAGATGAGTGACAACAAAACATTACTCTGCCATCTCCTCTACCATCCGCCAGGAAACACCTCCTCATTCAGTGAACACCTCTCTGACCTGATAACTCACTGCTCACTCCTGGAATCCAACAACATAATTCTAGGCAACCTCAATCTACACTGGAATGAGGAAACAACTCACTAATCAAACGCTTAAACGATCTTCTAATCAATAACAAACTCACCAAACACTGCACAGAGGAACCCCACAAAAAAGGCTTAATCCTGGATGCCATTATAACTCAAGCAGATATAGTCTCCATCGACCACACCTTGCCTGCTGACTGATCTGGTCACCATATCATTCTATTCCACATTAACTAAAAATGATCCATTGGCAGCCCTGTACGCAGGACCCCGTTGCTGGGCAAGAAATCTAAGACAGATTTCCCTTACAGACCTGGAGGAAAGGGGAAACTCCCTCTTCCCATCCACACTGGCAAGCTCTCAACAACTGAACTCACCTGCCACTACAACACTACTATCACTTCCATTATGGATCAAATAGCCCCCCTGAAACTAAAAAGTGTCAGGAACATACCATCTACATCGTGGTTCAACCCAGACATAAATTCCGAAAGAACATAACTAAGAGAGGCAAAAAAACTCTGGCAAAACAACCCGTCCACAATCCTACGAACTAGACTCAAATCAGTACTCGAGAAATACAATAAACACATAAAGAATGAAAAAAAACTCCTTCTTCACTAATGCCCTTGGCAATGCAAAAACCAGGCACAAAGAACTCTTCAATCTCATCAAGCAACAAACTTCCGAGCACTCTTCGACACCAGTTGTGGCCTCCAAAGACCTGTGTGATAACTTTGTCAACATCTTCAAAGACAAAATCACCAAGATAGAACTCTCCTTGGATGTACACCGCAGTCCCCTGACAGTAAATCACCCACTGGAACAGAAGATATCATACCCAAGCACAACCCTCTGAAGCAGAGGTCATCAAAGTCACTGCCAGCTCCAAACCCTCAGCACATGTCTTGGATCCCATACCTGCTCAACTGGCCAAAAAGCTCAAACTTTCCCTAGCCCCGCACTGGACCAATTTTATGAACAACTCCCTGAGTATTGGAGTCATACCGGATTGTCTCAAAATCAACCTCTACTGAAAAAACTGGGCTCTGACACAAACGATCTAAATAACTTCAGACCCATCCCCAGCCTACCTCTCCTAGCAAAAATCCTGGGAAAATGTGTTTTGCTCCAACTCACTCAACACCTGGACAGCACCAACCATTGAGACCCTCACCCATCGGGTTTCAGAAAAGGTTGCAGCACAGAGACAGCGATCCTAAATGTAATAGATGATATGCACAATTCTCTCGATACAGGCCAATGCTGCCTTCGACACGATTGACCACAAAGTACTCACTAAGGCACTTCAAGAAAGGGTTGGAGCAGAAGAGGCACCCAAAGAATAAAAATCAAAAACTTCCTGTCAGACCTAACAGGGGTGTTTCCCAAGGATCAGTACTCTACCCACAACTCAACATCTATATGGAACCCCTTACCGCCATACTCAAAAGGACCAACATTCCCTTCCACCTCTGTGCAGATGATACGCAGATCTATCTTGAAACCTCATGCATTGAAGACATTCAGAGACTGAACAATTCTCTACGAGAAGTCCAACACTGGTTATCACACAACCACTTCAAACTAAACCAAGACAAAACTGAGATCCTCCTCATCTCCAACAAGGAGAAGAACCCCCAAATCATAGAATGTCGAAAAGCTATTGATGCTCCCAACTACAACCCCACCCTAGCTGATTCAGTAAAATCTCTGGGATTCACTCTGGATCCTAAATGAGACATGAGCAAACACATCAAGAGCACCGCAAAGAGCACCATCCCCAACCTTAAAGTACTTAACAAAATAATACGCTTCATCCCTCCGAACAACCTCAAACAAGCCTTTCAATCCCTGGTGTTGTCCAGTCTGGACTACGGAAATGCAACCCTCACAGGAGCAGCAAGATCTCACCTAGCTCCCCTCAGATCAACTCTAAATGCAGCAGCCAGAATGATCACCAGAGTAAAGAAATATGAACACATCTTGCCTGCACTGAGAGATCTTAAATGGCTTCCAATAGAAATGCGTTCCAACTTCAGAACTGCCGGCCTCACACACAAAGCGCTGCACACAGGGAAACCTGCCTACCTTGCCTCCAAACTCCAGAAGGCCGGTCAGACAAGAAGCCTAAGGAGCACCAACACTCTACTCCTTATCCCTCTGTAAACTTACAAACAAAAAACCACATCTCGATGCTTCACTGGAAATACGCCCAAAATATGGAACTCCATACCAGTCCATATCAGGATCAACCCCTCCTACCTAAAATTAAAAAGGCAGCTCAAAGACCTCCTCCTCAACCGATCTCTCCCGAATGGATAGCTACAGACACTTTGACATTAAGACATCTACCTCACTTTCCTCCTCTATCCCACTCCCTGATCTAATCTCGTCACAAGTCACATTGCTTTTTTCGTCGACATTACGTCATCAAGCAACATGAGTCATTGTACATACTAGTGTGATAACATATCTTACAAGTAACATTGTGCTCTCTTCGATGGTATTATGTGATGCGTCATGAGTCATTGTACATACTAATGTGTTACTGTATCTTTCGAGAGACAATGCTGTAAAGCGCTCCGATTCCTTTGGGTCTGACTAGCGCTATATAAAACTCTTAAATAAATAAATACTAAGCCAGAACACTTACTCAGGCAGACTGCTCCCACTACCCGAGACTTGAATTCTGAATGAGTGTGTTATTTTTGGGGTACATTGGGCTACAGCATCATGGTGCTTGTTTTCAAGGGCACCACTGACATGAAGAGGATAGTCACACTCGAAGGCACAGTGGGAAAACAATACCTGGAAGAAGGGCACCTATTAATGTAAGTGCAATGATGAGAAATGGTCCTACTCAAAGTAATGAAGATCAATGCTAAGTATTCAGAAGGGGCGCTAGAGAGCGCACAGCGAAATGGCAGCACTGCAGTGCAGCTCTGCTGGCCGCTGACAACATCCTGCATATATCCTGCTCCTTGGGCGACATTCACACTTCTTATCATGAAGAGGCACTTGTCTATCTCCTACATGGCAGGCTAGGGCCATTTGGCGGTTACTGGGACCCCTGTTTGGTGCAGAATTTGCTAGATCATGAAACGACCCTGGCGACAACATGAAACCCGCCTGAGGCTTGGAGGTGGGTTTAGAGCTCCGGGTGTGATCGGGACTTGCTGGCGTGCCTGCACCATTTAACGTGCCTTCTCTAGTGACAGGACATAGTGCCGCAGGTGGGGGTTTTGCCGGTTTCGCCCCCCCACTCCCGAAGTACTGGGTGGCCATGAGCGGGGATCGGGCGGCCCTGGTGCGGGGTAGACATGTGGGGCCTGGCTGACACCGAGGCGCCTGCGGCTGTTCTGGGTGAATGGAGGGGCGGGCTCGATTACCTGCCCTGCTCCACTGTGCTGGTGCGGATGGTGCCGGGACTCATTTGCCATCTGAAGACCAGACGCCATTGCAGAGCAGTGGGTTGTACCCTGAGATTGCCGGCTGAGACTAAGCTTTGCTGCTATGCTTGCGGATGCGGCCTAGCCCTCTGCTTGGGGGGGCCGTGCCAGATCAGCAAGGCAGACGGAGGGAGGCAGATGCGGGGGCACTTGGGCGCGACCTCGGTGAGCACCTGGGGAGTACTTCTCAAGGGACGCCCTGCATATTGTTGTTAAATCTGAGGACTACACTCTGCTGACTCCCAGGACATGCTCTTCCCCCCAGCAGTCTAAAGAGCGCTCCTTCCCTGGGATCCTGCTGTAAAGAACTCCCACGCTGCTGGCCTCTTCTGACTGTGAGGTGCTTCCTAGTGCTGCTGCTGATGTGGGTTATGGTGGGAATGCTGTGTTTCCTGAAGCCTGCATTGAGAAAGACCATCTAGTTAGACCCTCATGACCTATTTCTTGCTTAGGGACTGCTGACCTGGTGAACCACAGACTGCTTTGCCCATCATTGCCCGCATCCTCTGCTCTCTGGTGCCTGGCAGGGGCTGTGGCAGGCCTGGTTCCATACTGCCTCCTCTGCATGTAATTTCGCTCACGGCGGCCCTGTGATTGTGTGTCCAGTAAATTGCGTAGTGTCGCTGGTGGTGAGGTGCTTGCGCGAAACAACCAACATCAGATATCATTGACATTGTTGGCTATCTAGCACGATGGGCAAACCGGATAAAAATCAGCCATGCCTAAACTTCGAGCTGTGAAAGTCAGGGTAATCATCACAATCTGCTTTCTCAGACTCAGAATTGGAGGCCACATCGGAGTCACCAACTACTTTGGAAAAGACTATGGGCCCGATGTAGGTAGTGCGTTACCGATCGGTAACGGCCGAAAATACCGATTTTTGGCCCTTACCGATCGGTAAACAGCCATCCAGATGTAGGGAACCAAAAACAGAAATAATCGGACAGTAAACCGAATCGGAATGAGTACCGAATGGGAAAGAATCCGATACGTACATACCGAAAATCGGATATGTAACGAATCGGAAAAACACCGAATCGGATGCAAATACCGATTCGGTCCATGTACCGAATCGTTAGTGACACCGATTCGGAAAATCACCGATTCGGTCCAATTACCGAATCGTTAGTGACACCGATTCGGAAAATCACCGAATCGGTCCCATTACCGAATCGTAAGTGACACCGAATCGGAAAATCACCGATTCGGTCCCATTACCGAATCGTTAGTGACACCGAATCGGAAAATCACCGATTCGGTCCCATTACCGAATCGTTAGTGACACCGAATCGGAAAATCACCGATTCGGTCCATGTACCGAATCGGTACAAAGCCCGATTCGGACATGAGCCGAATCGGTAAACATGCCGATTCGTATGAATCTCCGATCGGGAAATTCCCCGATTCCGACAGTTGGGGAGATGTAGGGAGGCACAGAAACACCGAAATCGGCCCAAAATCGGTAGAATTCACTCGGTATTTACCATGGATTGCAATCAGGTGGTAACCAACTCCAACCCATATAAACAGTCCCAAAATGCATTGCAACTTGCAGGATGGCAGCTTTCTATGTCATTGCGAGGCGGCTACGGCTACAGCAGGAAGGACAGAGGGAATGGCTAAGAAATGAACAGGTCTACAGACAGAGGATAACCCTGTTCATGCTCACTGAGGCTGAGATCCTACAGAGATACAGGCTGGACTCTGACACCATACTTGAGCTCATCAGGGACCTTAAGCCATACTTGGACCACCACACCCCAAGGGCACACGCCATCCCTGCGCACGTCCAGGTGCTATGCAGCCTACACCTGGTAGCATCTGGCAGCTATCAAAGTGGAGTAGCAGCAGCAGGAGGGGTGAGCCAGAGCAGCCTGTCAAGGTTCTTCCACATATTCCTTGACGCCATGATAGACAGGATGGACCAATACATCTCTTTCCCTGCAACCCACGCAGAACTGCTACAAACTAAAGCTGACTTCTACCAGATGGCACAATTTCCCCAAATCATCGGTTGCATAGATGGCACACACATTCCGATTTGCCCACCAGCGGACACCGAATACATATACCGCAATCGGAAATCTACACACACCATCAACGTGCAGGTGATCTGCAATGCCAAGTGCACCATCACAGACCTGGTAGCAAAATTTCCAGGGAGTACCCATGACTCCTATATATTCCAACAGAGCGGCATATATGCACGGCTGATGGCAGGCGAATTTGGAGAAGGATACCTCCTAGGTGAGACACATCATCAGACCCCCATAACACATAGTAGGTAGGTGGAATACATGTATGCATGTGTCTAATGTGACCCCTTTCTCTTCCAGGCGACAGTGCATATGCCCTCCGCTCATTCATACTCACCCCCTACCTCAACCCCTCCCCACCCAGCCAAAGGAGGTATAACCGGGCCCACATACGCACAAGGAATGTTGTTGAACGGACCTTTGGCATCTGGAAAAGTAGATTCAGATGCCTGCACAAGAGTGGAGGTGCAAGGCAGTATACCCCCATCACCTGCTGCAAGATCATAGCTGTATGTGCAATGTTACACAACCTTGCGGTCAAGAAGGGCACTGAGGTGGAGTTGTCTGACTACGAGGACTATGACGACGACGAAGCTGTGCCACTGACACAGCCAGCTGGGGTGTGTACGCCAAGTGATGGCAGATACAGACGTGAGGAGATCACTGAGAACTATTTCTGACTGAGTACAGATGCAAAGACAGCTAAATGTTGCTTGGAAAAAAAATAATTTTAATAGTGATGCACCACAGTTACAGCACTGATGTGCATCAAAAAATGGAGATTGTAAAATCAAATAAAGTCCAGGGTTCTGGTTTGCTCATCCCCCCTTGCCTGGCTATTTTTTGGCCCGCTTGCCAGACCCACTGGGGTGTCCCTCGGTCCCCTCCGAATGCCCAGCAGCATCAGCGGATCGCCTGGTGCTCCTCCGTGGCTCTGATGCAGCGCTGGCCGGGCTGCTGCGGCTGCTGCTGTCTCCAGCATCAGCCAGGTCCAGGGCAGGATTGGAGGCGGTGTTTGATATTATCATGGCCTCCATGGCCGTGGTAATCCTGGCCATCCCCCTAGTCAGCTCAGCCGTATGCTGACTGAGCACAGATTCTTGATTGGAGCTGCGATGGCACAGTTGTGCGGTCGCCGCTGCAAGGCGGGCCATGGCCCGGTTGAGCACCCGGGCATCCCTCCTGCGCGCAACCTCATGCTCCTCCTGTCTGGCAGATGAGTGGGTGATGGCAGTGGTCAGCCTGCCTAACCCTGCTGCCACCTCCTTGTTGCTGTCCACAACAGCCTGGAAACCCTTCACCAACTCCCCCATCTGCATGTTGTGCTGCAGGAGCTGGCGTTGGCAGGCCATGGTGGATCTGGCCTGTTGGCGCTGGATTTTAACCATCTGTCCCTCCAGGCCCAGGAACACACTGCCCTCCCGTGCTGGTGCAGCAGTGGTGGTGGTGGCACGGCGTCGGGCACTGCTGCTTCCGGCCTGCTGAGTGGGCTGGGGTGCCACTGGTGGGGGTGTGGTGCTGGCCGGTCCCTGAGCCCCTGCTCCCAGGACTGGTTGGACAGGTGGCAAGGCCACGGTTGTGGCAGGAGCTGGTGTAGGCGGAATGGTCTGCCTTGTAGGGGAGTTGTCTGGTGAGAATTGCAAGGGGGGTGTGCTGCCCAGTACTGGGGAGTGCACTGCTTGGAAGTCAATGACCAGGACTCCCTCCATTCCTAGCCCTGGGGTGTCTCCTTCCTCATCCTCCTCCTCCTCCTGGCCAGCCTGGCTGGTGCTCGGCCCTGCGACTGCAGTGTTGGACGTTGCTGCTCCCTCTGCTGTCACAGTTGTTCCGCCTGATGGGGCCCCTAGGTACAAAGAAGCATTTGTAAACTGAGTGCCGATGTATTACAGTCAGTACAATTATGGCATTCCACATGTCCTTGCATCTCCTTACACCGTGTCACCCTGTTTCCTGTCTTGTGATTCTGCACTGACATATTTGGCTAACTTCTGCTGACTACATGTACCATGATGCTTGTCTCTTGTATGTTGGTGACAGTACAGTGCTGGTGTTTGTCTATGCATTGTGTCTAATGGGGAGGTGTCTGGTAGGGTGTGTCATGATGCGCATGCTTCTTACCTGTAGCTGTGGCTCTCGCAGAGCTGTCCAGGGTCCCGATTCCTACGATACTCTCCCTCTCGATGGTGCTGGAGACAATTTACTCCAGATCGGTGAGGGGTGGCGCCGGGTTCTGGCCTCCTCCAGTGTGTCCAGCCTGCCTTTGAATGTCAGCCAGCTTCCTCTTCGTGAGGCTGCGGATGTCGTAAAACCTTTTTTTCAGTTCCTCTATGGACCTGGGGGTGACACCCGCAGCATTCACCTTCTGGGCGATGTCGGCCCAGATTCTCCTCTTGGTGCTGTCTGGCACGTTGAGGGACAGCTTGCCAAACAGCTGGCGGTGCACCCTCACCACCTCCTCAACCAGCACCTGAAGTTCGGTGGTGGTGAACTTGGGCTTCCTCTTCTGGGAGGACTTCTGGCTTCCAGACTGATCTGCCATTTTCTCCTGTTCAGTTTGCAACCTCCTTCTCCAACTGCTGCTAACTGTGTGTGTTGGGCTCAGGCAGGCTTTCCAGAAACTTCTTAATTAGCTGCACCTGCCAGGGTTGCCACTCCCTGTTTGGGTGGGGGAGGGGGAGCCACCTCATTGGCTGAATCGCCTATTGCCGAATCGGCTTTTACCGAATCGGTATTATCCGAATCGGTAAAAGCCGAATCGGTTCATTCAATGCATTCCTATGGGCTTTTTCGCCATGGGTCTGTTTTCATGGCTACGAATCTATGATTGACGAATCGGATTTTACCGAATCGGCTATTACCGAATCGGTATTCACCGATTCGGGAATATCCGATTCGGTGGTAGCCGATTTGGTGATTTCCGAGTCGTTGTTGGCCGATTCGGTACTTTCCGATTCGGACCGAGCAGAATCAGAACGTACCGAATCTCATTACCGATGCCGACCGAATCGGTATTCAATCGGTTTTTTTTTCCTACATCTCGTTTTCCGATTTCAGAATACCGATTCGGCCCGCCTCGGTATTTTAAAATCGGAAAATCGCGTTTACCTACATCGGGCCCTATGTCTGCTATCCAGGCTATCTTACAGTCCATCAACGGCAAAATTGAGGCTCTCAGTAACCGTATGGACAACATTTCAACCAAATTGGACAAACAGGCAGTTCGGATTGGTGAGGCAGCACAGCGCATCTCTAGCACTGAGGATGGGCTCCAGCAGGTGACCGCTAGAACTAGCGACTTCGAAAAGATACTGGCGATCATCCAAGCTACAAATGAGGACCTTGATGCGCACTCGTGCCGCAATAATGTGTGCATTTTGGGTCTGCCAGAGACCTCCAATGTTGGCAAGCTGGAGACATATGTGGAAAACATGTTCCGAGACATCTGTGGAGCGGAGCATCTCTCGGCTATGTTTATTGTAGAAAGAGCTCATCGTTCTCTTGCGTCGCGCCCCCCGCTGGGTGCTTCACCCAGGCCAATCATCGCAAGGCTATTGAACTTTAGGGATCAGGATGCAGTCCTCCGTATCACCCGTCAAAAGGCCTCCATCACTTTTCAAGGTACTGCGCTATCTTTTTCCCCAGATATTACAGCCACCGTACATGCAGCTCGGAAGGAGTACCAAAATGTGAAAAAGCTGTTGATTAACAAAAACATTCCATACGCTATGCTTTACCCTGCCCGTCTCCGCATAGGCACAGACGACACAGCCAAAATCTTCACCAACCTGAAGCAAGTTACGGACTTTGCTAAATCCATTTGTCGGCGGAAACAAGGTCCACCTGCAACATCCGATGACGGCGATTGAGGCATGTGGTCTGAATGCTTACATTTCTATTGGTAAATAAATGCGAATGTAACCAGCAGACTGGGTCTGCTGGTTACAGTACAACGGGGTGCACCAGAGGCATGTACTGGGGTCTTGACACCGTGCCCATTTTGGCTATCTGTTGATGTCATTATGGATGAATATTGCAATGCTGTCTGTGTAGATGCAGTTGATAATGGCAATTGACTCTGTTACTTTTTACTTGCTGCCCTAGGAACTCTGTACTTAAAGGCGGTGGCCACCTCCCTGGTCCAACTGAGAATAGATGCACCACAGGGCGCCCCTACTGGGTAAACCCCACCTTCAGTTTGCATCGGTTTCTTTATGTTCAGGTTTGTGGTTCTTTAGGGAATTGACTTTGGTGAATTTGGGTTGGTAAAGTGGGTAGGGGAGGGGTATTGTATGGGTTTAAGTTGGAAATGTTTCAATGTGATTGTACACTCATACTGGCCACATTACTTCACTATTGCTGAAGTCATATCTGTCAAGGTTAAACATTTGCTTAGGCTATGTATAATCAGTGCAATTCAAGGGAGATAGTTACAAGTGTTTAACATGGAATGTCTGTGGGTAAAATAACCCAAAGAAAATCTGTCAAGTGTTTGCGTACTTGGACCGCCATGGGGTTCAGATAGCTCTTCTCCAGGAGACTCATCTAACTGGGGTATCAGAAACTAAGATTTCTACTAGATGGGCTGGCTATAAATTAGCTTCATCATATTCCACAAATGCACGGGGTTCTGATTCTGTTTAAAATGGGACTGCCATTCACTACAATCAAGACATACACAGACACAGACGGGTTCTGCGCTATGGTGCATGGGAAACTGGGTCTATCTCTAATCACTGTCATTAATATATATGGCCCTATCCTGGACGAACCACAGATATTTCTCCAGATGTTAATGTATTGCGTGCCTGGCCGGAAGTGGACATTTGGTGGGGGGGTGATTTAAATACTTATCTGGATCCTGCGAAGGATAAATCGAATCCGCAGGGTGCACGATCGGTGAGAGTGGCTCAGTGCATACAGGAGATTATGTTTGAAATGGGACTGGTGGATGCGTGGCGTGTACTTAACTCCGGCGCACAATAGCTGGTCCTGCTTCGACTATTGGCTTTTAAGTGAAGATGCCAATAGTTGGATCACATCTGTGGACCCACTACCCTGCACTTTGTCTGATCACAACCCTGTGAAATTGGTCCTCAATATTCTTACCAACACTCACCCCCCATTCACATGGCGCTTTCGTGCTGAGGCATTGCTAGAACCGCTCTACACTGACACAATTCGGAAGGCGATTGTGCAATACTTTGAAATAAATGTGGGCACTGTGGACAGTGCATCCACACTATGAGAGGCTTTCAAGGTTACTGTGAGGGGAGTGTACATCAGCACTACATCCGGCATCTTGCGGGACATTAGGGGGCAACTATTTAACAGAGAGTCCACATTGACCATTTTAGAACGTGAATATGCAGCCAATCAGAACACCGCCACGCTTGCCCGCATACATGAGCAGATCATGGAATGCAACGCAATGGCACAATCAGAGGCCCACTACCTGTCCCGTCATCATGTGGCCAGGGCATATGGGGATGGAGGCTGACTGGGTCGCCATCTGGCCAATCAACTCAAATTCAGAACAGACCACCACCACATTACTGAAATAGTAGATGCACAAGAGGAGGAGCACTTTACACCTCAGGACATGGCAAATCAATTTTGCAACTGATATCCAGATATGTACACTTCACGGGGGTGTGGATGACACAGTTCTTGACGAGTACTTGGCTGATATTGCATGCGCTTGGTTGGCAGATGGTCACCGAGAGTATCTCAGCCAGTTCATTGATGAGTTGGATATTAAAACAGCGATAAATCTCAACCGAACAAAAAAGCGCTGGCCCCGATGGCCTCACAGCTGAGTTTTATAAAGAATATGCGGATCTCTTAGCGCCTTACGTTTTAGAGGTGTATGCGGCAGTGCATGAGGCTGGAGTGCTGCCTCCATCCCTGCGGCAGGCTCTGATTATTACACTACTTAAGAAAGATAAGGAGCCATCTCAATGTGACTCCTACCGACCTTTGTCACTAATTAATCTGGATGCGAAATTCTTAGCAAAAATACTGGCTACCAAGCTTCAACCGTTGATGCCTGGTCTGGTTCTGCCTGATCAATCTCGTTTCATACCGGAGCACTCTACCTCTCACAATCTGAGGACCATCTTTGCCATGTTGCATATATTGAATCCAGATCTCCCTGCTGCTGTATTCCTGTTAGATGCAGCTAAAGCATTCGATTCTATTGAATGGAGATATATGTTTGATATTCTGGGGCGGATGGGATTCCCAAATGTGTTTTTGAGATGGGTGCAGCTGCTGTACTCTGGCCCCACAGCGCCGGTGCGGTGGGGGGTTCAGACTGCAGCCATTCTCCATCAAGAGAGGAACTAGGCAGGTCTGTCCCCTCTCGCCGCTGCTATTCACCCTCATGCTCCAACTATTGGCGTGAGGGATTTGGCAGCGGTACAGGGAATCAGTGCTAAATTGTAATCATTGCCCTATTGGCATATCCTTATATGCCGATGACATGGTGCTCTTTTTTCGCGAACCGCGTAAATACTTATCCCCCATCCTGCTGGAATATATCAGTTTTGGCCTGTACTTCGGTCTCTTGAAAAAGTGGGATAAGTCAGTGGTGATTCCTCTGACAGTGATAACAACCCCCCGCAGATGGAATTTCAGATGATATGGACCAGAGAGCCTGTGAAGTATCTCGGAGTGTGGGTGCATCGGGATCCAGAGATTTTTATACGAGAGAACTATGGTGTGGCTTGCGTATCCTTGGAACTACAGGTGGACAAATGGCTGTCATTACCATTGTCCCTGGCAGACTGCATTGCCATTATCAAAATGATTATTTTACTGAGGTTTTTATACCTCTTATGCATAATCCTGATACGACTCCCCCAACATTTTTTTTCGCATGGTACACACTCACCTGCTCAGACTTGTATGGGACGGTAGGAAAGCTAGAGTGAGCAGGAACATATTTACTCTGGGATATGCCCAGGGGGGATTCTGCGTACCTGATTTCTACTTGTACTATCTCTGCACACAGGCGCAGTATACCTATTACTGGTTCCACCCTCACGCCTTCACGACTCATGTTGCAGTGGAAGATGGGGGTGCAGACCCTGTTCCGCTGGATGGCATGCTCACTCATACCCGTAGACACACTCCCAGGACAGAAATAAACACCAAAGATGCCACCATTTCTGCTTGGCAGGATATAGGTAAACTTGCAGACAAACTCCCAATCTACACCCCATCTTTACCAATCGCATACCATGCATCTCTCTCAGTTACACAGGAATAGGGTCCAATACGCTCACTTACAGGAGCCGGTATTGATCGTATGCAGAGACTATTTCCGGATGGACGATTTCTGACAGCTGATCAGCTCCAATATATTACTAAGCAAACACCCTTATTTTTTTTCAACCATGCACCGCTTGCAACTAGCATTCAGAACACACTATACATCGTTTCCTATAGCACCACCCTCACCGCAATCCTTGCAGCTCCTACTGATAGCCCCTGCAAAGTGGAAACACATCACTAAATTGTACAGGGTTGTGCGAGATGAGGTGGCGCAAAGAGAAAATCGCAGTTTGGCTAGATGGAACTCTGGGCTGAAACTCCCCTTTACACCGAAAGATTGAGAGCACATTTGTGAATTAACTGGCAAACTAAAACCCAATGGGAATCTCGGATTCATCCATTTAAAAATTATTCACCAAGTCTATCATACAACTCTTAAATTACATAAACATCGTCCTCCGGGACAACAGTAGGAGCAAACGATGTGGTCGCTCTAATGCTGACTTCTGGCACCTGGCATGGCAATGCGATCTTGTTGCACAATACTGGGAAGAGGTAATAGTATGTCGCAGGGTCATGTCTTAGCTGAATCTGCAGTGCACACCGAAGATTTGCTTGCTGTGTTTTGTGCCACAAATGAAGGGCGTGGTGGGGAAGTTATTGGGATTGCTCTGATACTGGCAAAACAGCGTGTAGCACTAACCTGGGAGAGCTCCCTCACCCCAGCCACTGAACATTGGATAAGGGATATGGGGCCAGATGTAGGTGTCCATTTACCGACCGGTAACGGCCGATTTCGGCCATTACCGACCGGTAAATGGTCATTTGAGATGTAGGGGCCCTTTTTTACCGATTGGGTAAATTTACCAAATCGGTAAATTTACCGAATCGGTAAAATACCGAATCAGTATTTTTACCGATTCGGTAATTTTGAAATGTAGGTGGGACTCTTCTGAGTCCCACAGGCCTTACCGAATCGGTATTTTACCACCCAATCCAATTGGGTGGTAAAATACCGATTCCAGGTGTGCATGCACATGTGTGCATGCACACCTATGGCATGTGACAGACGGACATGCCCTTAGGGCATGTTTGTGTGCCACATGTCACACAAGCTTTAAATCGGGGTGCTAGAGGGTGTCAAAGTGACACCCCCTGCACCCTTGTAAAAATCGGTATTTACCGAATCGGTAAATACCAATTAGGTAATGCCCATTGATTCCTATGGGCATTGAAGCCCATAGGAATCAATGGGCATTACCGAATCGGTATTAACCGATTCGGTAAATACCGATTCTTACAGAATCGGTAATTCAATTACCGATTCTTTCTACATCTCCCCCCTTCTATTTTACCGATTCATAAATACCGAATCAGTAAAATTCGGTATTTATGAATCGGTAAAATTAACTTACCTACATCTGGCCCATGGTCTTTTGTAAAGAAAATCTCGAGCTTTATGCAGAAGAGCTACCGTAGTCAAGGACATTTGGGAACGACTGAGGCAGTATCTAGTAACAAATGCCCAAAGCGATACAACAACTAATGGTTAAAGGTATTAAGATGTGACACACACTCTTTGCTTTGTGATATTGGTGTAGTATGTGGTGATTAAGTTATGTTTATGACAATTGTGTGATGTACAATCAATTTTGGTTTGTTGTGTTTGAGTATTTGACGATTATTCGCCGCCCTGCATGGCAGCATTGTGATTTGCTCTCTCTTGAAATTCAATAAAAAAGATTTTAAGAAAAATGCTAAGTATTCAGAGCATATCTTGGTATCTTGTCACATCTGTGGTTGACCAATCCAAACCATGAGACTTCCTAAATGCAAAGTGATGGGGCTCTGCCTTATCGTGTTTTGGGGAAGGACATTGCCTGGACTATGTTAAAATTATTCCTAAAAAATATATATCCTTAGGTACTTCTGAAGGGTGACAGACTGGGTAGAGCACTCAAGAATAGATTCAGGGATCATCGTTCAGTTCAGTTTTAAGTGGATACTCTTGCAACATAACATGATCCAAAAGATATCCCTAATCTACTTACCATTCGAAAGGCTCAATTGCACAGTGCTAAACTGTGTGGCTTGTGAATGCCCATACAGACTTTAGTAAATAAGGGCCATGAAGTTCGAGCATCATTGGCCTAGTACCTTGGCGGATTTTTCACTTTCTTTCCTGCAATTTAAAGGGGATTGTACATCCAGCTTTGTGTTGTCATATCTGATGAAGTGTTTTGGAATGCAGTGGGGAACAATTTTGGCTGTGTGTTATTTTCTGGCATTGTTAAAATCAGGCAAAATCTGATGTTGGATTCAATGGAACTTTTTTATCTCTCTTTTTTTCAGGTCCAAGGTACAGACTTTATCCTTCCTCCAGTATTATGTTTGTTTTAGGCTGATCCTGATACTAATCCGGTATTCAGGATTTTCCCCCAGTCTCATACTTAGGGGCCCATTATGATTTCGGACGGACTTGAGTCCGTCTGCGACCATAGAGGATGAGGTAACCTCCGCATGGCCTGCGGAGTTCCCTCCTGTCCAATTAGGATGTGACCGCCACCCTGGCGGTCACATCCTCTATTTTTACCATTGTGGCGGGTGCGGCTTCAAGCTGCACCCGCTGCAATGGTAAAAATGCATACATTGCCTTTGTATGCAGAAAGCGGCAGGCACCGTGCGGTGCCTGCCGATTTCTGCATACAAATGCAGGGGGGTACCATTGGTACCGCCCATGTGCACCCCCCACCCCCTCTTCCCCCAGGGGCCCCCAACGGGCCCCAGCGGTGAAGTTCAACATGCTTTTCCACGGCGGAAAACCTGCTGAGGAAAAAGAATTTTTTAAAGCCTAACCTAATATGGCTGGAAGTGTCTGAGAGACACCGCCACCATATTAGAGCTTTTCCACCGCGGTTGTAAGCCAACCACGACGGAAAAGCTGTGGACAGAAACCAGGACCCACCAGCCGTCCTAATGTGGCGGTGGGTCTTAGGTGGGTCCACTGCAGTTTTTCCGCATCCTCCGGCCCGGCGGTGGCTTCCGCCGGCCCGGAGGATGCGGAAAAACCGCAATCGTAATAGGCCCCTTAGTTCGAAGGGGACCTTGACCAGAGCAGAGCCAGGCCTCGCACTCGAGTTTCAGTGGCTTGCCTATAACTGCATGCAAAAGAGAGCAATGTTAGGAGGGACAGAATCCATACAAAAATATAAAAACTGCTCGGAGAGTGGGAGGGTGAAAGGGGAAATATGGATGTAAAGGAGAACTTCTGAAATGAGGTAAGAGTCTAGGGGTGAAGGGTGATAAAGAGCAGCGTATGGAGGGAAGAGGTGGATTAAAGAAGGGCAGAACCAGCAAGAAGACATTGAGACCTAGTGAGAGGCTGGTGTAAAGGTGACAGAACCAGTGAAAAATGTTGAGGCAAGAGAAGATGAGAGGCTGGTTGGGAAGATGTAAGGAAAGAAGTAGAGCACTGAGGGGAAAAATTGATGTAGGAGTGGCAGAATCAGATAGAGAAGGTAAAATGCTTGGGGAGAGTTAAGAAGTAAAGAGTAGATAATGCAGAGGTGAAGTGGATATAAGAGAGGGCTGAACCAGCAACAGTAAGTAATAAACAGGGCCACTGGAATAATTTGATTCTGTGGCTTTTGTTCTATAATCACAAAAAAAGTCACATAATCCATAATCTGCTTCATAATCTGCAGATTTTGGCAAAATACATTTGTTTCTGGCTCAAATGGATCAAAAGTTGCCAATAAAAGTGGCGAATGGGGATCACATGCAGTGGAAAGCCCTTGCAATCAATCAATCATTCAAAAATATCTTTATTCGATTGTTAAATAGCAATCATAAAAGCATACAATTAAAATATCCAGATTTCATTTCATATTATAAAATCACAAAAGTATAGGAAAAACGCATTAAAAGCCATATACAGTATTTCATTATAAACTAGTTTCAGCTCAAATCATCATCACTATACAAAAGGTTCAACTAAGTAAACATGCTTTTTCTCCAGTATACCACTTTTTTCAAGAAAGCTGTTGTTGTTAAAACGCCTCTTTCATTATCCAAATATTGTAAACATAACAAAGCTGGGCGACATTGACGTAATACCATCTGTTTCAGAAAAGGCATCAGTATCCCACACCTAATGGTAGCATAAAATTTACAAAATAAAATAACATGAATCGTGGTTTCGGAAGACACATTATTACAGGGACAATCCTTTAGATCTCGCAACCAATCAATAATAACGGGAAAACTAACTAATCTATGAAAGATCCCCAGCCTGAAACGAGTCAATAAAAATCTATCATAATTGCCGGGAACAAGAATCTGATAGGGTTGAATATTAAAAGTGCCTAATAACATTTGATGTTGCAGGACAGTTGGCTTTGTAATCTCTGTTGACATTCTTAAAGTATCCAACAATGCCAAGCCCTCTTTCCTCAGGTGCTTTCTAGTTACTGCCGAGATAGTGAGAGGATTTAGAAAGTACTCTGGTTTACCCAGATCCTTACAAAAATTATACACGTATCTCAACCAAGGAATCCTCATTACTCCATCCAGTTTCAGAATATCTGAGAGGACATCCCTATTCAGCTTTGTTTCCTCTTTTGTCCATAGCCTGTGCCATAATAGCACAGGTTCAAGCTTAATTATATCAGCTATCAATGGAAGGCCTAGTTCTACATGGCAGATATATCCTGAGGTACTGCTTGGGACAGCTAAAATATACTTTAAAAAGGAGTTTTCAACTACCTGGATTGGTGTAGAGTCGGCAAACCCCCATACACCACCCACATAGGTAGCAGGAGATACACATTTTGCCTTGTATATTTTGATTAGCTCAACAGGTGGTGGGCAAAAATGGTGAGGGCAGAAGTAGAGCGTAATATCGCCAATTTCTTCGCTGCTACAGCTTGGGCCCAAGAGTCATTCTGTGCAAACAGTATGCCTAAATAAGAAAATTGTTTGGTGGCCTCAAGGTTCTGTCCTGCAATAAAAACAGCTCTATTAGCCTTAAAACCCCTGCCACAGTGCATAATGAATGTTTTGGAGGAGTTTACCCTTAATCCAAGGTCATTCATGAAAAGGGTGAAACTATCCACCATGCGTTGTAAGCCCACTTGTGTACATGACATCAGCACGGCATCGTCAGCATATAAAAGTGCTGGAATCGGATGGCCTGATACATACGGGGAATCTAGATTATCTCTGCACAGGGCCGACTCCAACCCATTTATGTACAATTTAAAAAGGAATGGAGCCAGGACACATCCCTGCCTGACTCCACTCCTAATCGGAATTGCGGCAGTGCGTTCATCCTTCAGGCCGTAGCGGACCCGAGCTGAAGCATCACTATAAAAACGCTTAAGAAAATAAATAATATTTTCATCAACTCCTAAGTCTCCCAGCAAACTTCATAATTTAAAGTCAACCACGCAGTCAAATGCGGCCGAGAGGTCCACAAAAGCTAAAAACAGGTTTCCTTTCTTAGCCCTCGTGTATTTCCCCACCAGCATTAAAAGATTTAGGCCTTGCTCTACAGTTCCTAGACCGGCCCGAAATCCATATTGTATATCAGATAAGATTTAATTTTCATCAGCCCAATCCAGGAGTCGTTCAAAAATTATCCACCCAGCTACCTTTGTAAAAGAATCCAATAAGGAGATCGGTCGGTAGCACCCCAGATCATGTCTATCCCCCTTTTTGAAGATGGGCACGATATTAGACTCTACTCAGGTAGATAAAAAACAGTATTACAACTTGCATTAAGCACCTGGACCAGAAGGGGACCACACAGAGGGACACTTGCCTTAAATATATCTATGGGGACACCGTCAGGGCCCGGAGCCTTACCACCCTGGCTAGCATGAAGGGCCCTTTCGCTCTTCCTCCAAAGTAAACACCAAGTCCCTTGCAAAGGTCATAGGGTCATCTTTCAGTTGCTTTTTTTCTGTATTTGGTTGTTGAACTGGTACCAATGAGGTGAAATATTTGCCCAGGCAGTATTACCAGATGCCCAATGAAGCAATAATATAAAAAATGTGCCTCATAATTAGAAATTTCTTGTTGCATTATTTAGTCAACCCTGCCACATAATTCCAGTGGCCCTGGTGATAGGTTAAGAAGAGATGAGGTGAAAAGTAAGGTATGGAGGGAGAGATGGACATAAATGGGCAGAATAAGCAAAACAATATAAGAGGTTGTAGAACAGGTAAAAATATCTTTGAACCAGTGTGTGCTGCTTAGCCAGTTGAGCCTTCTGCCAAAATGTGTAATTCCCGATCTCTTTAGTTTCCATGTAAAATATGTCTTAAAAAGTCCTCATTTTCAGATGCATGTAAGATCCTTCACAAAGGGTTGTGTTCTTGAACCATCCTAAGTGTGTCTGCTGAATTTCAGCCTACTATCTGTGTACTGTATTACTCCTTTTGACTTTTCAATTAAATCTCATTCCCAGTGGGACCCTCTCTTGCACATGTCCTGACCGGAGATCTAGAGATCACAGCTCCTGCCCTGAATAAACCTGCAGTTGTTTTTCTGCTAAAAAAAAACGTGCAGCGGGCTCAAAACCTATCTGCTTCTTCTGACATCTGTTTGCTACCTTTTTCTCGAATGTCCGAAAATAATATTGTGCAAAAGAAAACAAGCAGAAGTATATTGTGAGACATTTTCTTCGGGTCAGGTGCAATAGGTAATAAATTGGCAGCATCTGTAGAGGATACCATTGTTGACGATTGCTGTTTCAGAACTGACTATTTCATTTCATTTAGCTAAGAGTTATTCTTTTTAGAACCTAGTCTCACAAAAGGCAGCAATAGTGAATAGTCAAAACGTACTCCAGGAGGAGAGCAAGGTACTAAAACTCAAACACAGTATGTCATATTAATCATACAAGATTAGCACCTTATTCAGCCAGCCTAGCAATGTCTTTTAAAAGAGACTGATTTAGAGCAGGTGAGGAGGTTATGGAATGAAGGACCAGAAAATGTGTTCTGTGACTAATAGTCTTCCAATATCCAACCAACATTTTATGATATCTCTGTGTGTATGTAAAGTGCCCTCACAGACAGTATCCCACCCTTCAAGACTTAAGTGCTGTGAGACCCAAAGAAGGGGCCCAAGTTAAGGTAGGAAAGGCAGGGAATCCACAGTTGACTAACAGGCCTATGCCTGGGCCACTTGATGAGATTATTTATTGAGGGTGGGCAGAGCTGGCATAGAACCTCTATACGGAGGTCCATGGAGTTTGAAAATAACTCTGCTCCCTCACCCCTCCCAAATGAGTTAAAAATGTTTTTAAAAGGCACGCGCAAGTCATACAACGTAGTATTTCTTTCATTGAAGAAGGACACGAGGAGCAGGAAGGAGAGCGGCCATGCAGGGAAGGCGGTAGACAATCAGGTAAGTGCCTTCTTTTTTCATTTTTATATCATTTGGGAGAGAGCAGCTAACTCCGCTCCGCCACGGAGGCAGTTTTGCCTACCTCTGCATTTGCAGCGGAGCATGAAGTAGGCATAGTTCCACAAACTCCGCTGGCAGAGCTGATTAACCCGCCCATGGTTAATATTTTTGTTACTGTGGATAAACTGCTCCCCTTTCTTGGACTGGCTTGACAGTTAGTGCAGAACTCAAAAAAAGGCAGCTGCAGCCTTAAGGTTAGTGTGCATAGTCAGTTTGACTGTGTTCACAAAGCCAGTAGGCTCATTGGTATGTGCAGAATGACAATAGGCTGGCCTGGGCAAGTAGAGTATGATGTGTTTGTCCTCCCACAACAAATAATCTCAAACCTCAGGAGTACTAGAAAGGCATTCGAAATGGCTGCTTTTTTGGGAGAACAGTTAGAATTGGCATCCTGTGGAAGATGAGGGCAAGAAAAGAGTGTATAGGTGATGGGGTCTGCAAGGATGGATGGCAGCTGAGAAGAGGGCGGTATTCCATAGAGTACAACAATGCACATGGAGTGATCTGCCAAGTACTGCGCCTATGCATGTTGGTAACCAGTATTTTCAGGGAGGCAGATCTTGCATTGGAGTTTGGAAGAACAAAAGTGTTTGGTTTGATATCTGACGAGTGACTGGAGTAACTTGTAGACGATGGAAATAGTCTTGCGTTCAATTATTTCTTTAACCAAGATCCAATGGATTCACCTGAGAGCAGGCACAATTTGTTTTTTCCTTCTTAAGCTACATATGAGTTGAGTGGCTTGGTTCTGGTCCCTACGCAATTTGTCAAGTGTCTTCTCAGATATTAGGTACATGTGACCTAAATTTATTTAAACTGTAATTCACTGATATTACCTTAGTAATAATTTGCAAGTCAAGCTCCACCTTCCCCAACCTACCAATTCCATATTGCTACATTTCCTTGTTATATAGCTGCCTATTGCACATAATCTGATAAAGCCCTTTGCTTTGTTGGTTTAATTAATCTCCTTAGTGGCTGGCTCCAAGTATAGCAGTGGCAGTCTTTGATTTCCCTGGTCACTAATTGTTTTCCCTTTATAGCCATCTCTTCTGTATATCGCTAAGTTAGTTCAGTTCTTTGCATCTATTAACCCCTTCTATGCTGGTGGCGGAACCACTCCGTCACCACCCATGGACGGGCTGTGCTAATGACGGGGTGGTTCCGTCAAGGCCCGGCTGGCACGCCTGCGCGACAGTGATTTCGCGCCTGCGCTGAGCGGTCTATTGAGCGGGAGGGCCGTGATGGAACCACTCCATCACAAGCACAGCGTGCCCGAGGCTCATGACGGAGCGGTTCCATCACAAGCATCGGAGTGCCGTGCGGCCCCCCTCCCCCCTAGCGCTGTGGCGGAATTGCCGCCGCAGCCAAGGGGTTAAAATGGAGTTTGAGACTAATTGGTGTTCCTAGGTGCTCTGTGTGTAGGTGAGGTCCAGCCTTTGGGGCTGTTGCCTGCCAATATATTGGTCACCCCACCTATGTATGATATTCATGCTGTCTCCTCTTCTTATCTTTTGAAATCAGTGCTTCTGTTGTTTGCTGCAGCTCTTCAAGTTCGCTCACCGAATACAGCATATATCTGTTGTGATGATGATTCCCCATGCCTGTTGAAAAAACAATGCCTTTTCTTCAACTTCACACGTGTGAAGGAAGGGCAGGGAAATCAGTTGATGTCCCGTTGTATAGTTCTGGAACAATATGACATGGAATTTTAATTATACCGTAATCTGAAACCAATTAGTGAACATCCTCATAATCATATTGTTTTGGAGCGCATATGCCTAGCTTTTCCAGCCAGTTTGGTTAATGTAATACATTTCCAAGTAATACAACTTTAAAATATTTGTACTCATTTTATTAGTAGTATTATTTTTATTTTTAGCCATTTGAATGATATCCACACTAGGTACGTAATTTCTTGCAAAGCTGTTTCACCAATGCCAGAAATGATTTCAATTGGTGTCATTTCCTATGATGTCAGTCCATGTGATGTCACATCTTAATGGGACCTCACATGTTCTTATTCTGCATGGGGCCCCACAAACCCTAGAATCGGCTCAGCTGGAGGGCACCACTATTCAGGTATCTGTGAGATTTTGGAGTCTCATTGCCTCTCAAGGGCCCCTCACCACATACTGTGGGGCACATTAAGCAATGCACCACTTATGGTTTGTAATGATTTTGAATCGAAAATCAGTGCAGGGAAGTAAAATGCCAATTAATAACAGCTTCATCCTCAACCATTCCTTTCAAATGTAATGACTTTTTTAATCTATACATAAAAGTGCCACTTTTGGGGAAAGATAGCAAACTTGGGCACATTCGTTACGTATAAGACTTGAAATCACAATTAGCACAACAACAAATATTCTCAGTTGTCAGGTCTGGGTGAGCAGCCAATTACTTGAGAAGAGGATATATCCTTTAAGCCCGTTCATAACTCTTGTGAATTCATTCTGTAACTGCATTTCATATTTCTGTCTTTCCTTCCTTGCCTTTTCCATGCTATTTATAAGAGCGCGGCAGAAAATACCAGCCAAGTCAAACATAAAACAAGCGAGGCTGATTAATGTTACAGGTGAGTGACGTTAAAAAGAGCACAGGTGGAAATGATCTTAAACACTGTTTCAAAATCCGACAGCCCACACGTCGAGGCTGAAAGACAGGCTCAGTGTGCCTGACATCTCATCTCCAGAGCACGGCGTTGGCTGCATAGTGACGGTATAATTGAATTTAAAGATAGGTCTTACGCAGCACTCTTATACACCCAAATGTTTTACTCAATAGTGCATCATAAAACGTAGTAAAGATTACAAACACATTGTTGGACACTTGTGTTATGAAAACAGTCTGCAAATTGACTTGCTACTTTTAATCCATTATTAACACGATTTAGGAAAGGCTAGGGGTATATATATATATATACTCTCGAGGGCGCACAGAAAAATAAATACAATGTAATTGTAAAGTTGGTTTTATACGATTCTCAATTAAAAAATAATTCAACCAATTTGTAAGGGAACAAGAGTCAAAAACTATACAATGACAGCTCGTTTTGTTAAGTTTATTTTAGAAATTAATTCCCCTAACTTGCTTTCTGACCCAGCATGAGTTCCTTTTCTGGTGACATTATTGCAAGTTCTTTCTTTAATTTATAATTTTCCTGTTTTAATTGTTATGTGCATCCTTTTACTCTTAACATGTAACGTCCATCCCAGTGCATGTACATTGCAACGATTTTAATTAATTGCGCAATAAAAACTTTTACTTACTTACTGTACAATGACATCTCCGCAAAATACATTCAGTTTGTGAAATGAAAGCGTTGGGATATTTTTTTAGGAATAAAGGTAGGCTACCTACCACTTCCTCGTGAGGACTGACTTGTATTACTCTTAGATGATGATGATCAGTACCCCGATATTTGAGGGTCAGTACTGTGCACAGTAAATATGAATACCACTGTCTATTTACCAGGCGCGGTATTACTGCTTTGTCAGATATATTATTGGAATAGATATAACCTACAGCGTCAGAGTTTATTCACCTGATTAAAGCAGGTTTTCCTTCATTCCGACTATTTCCCCATTCACTTTGCGCCTGGTTTCTTGTTGAAGGATCATCTCAGTCAGATTTTCCAATTATTTTGGAGCTCATCATAACTCTTGTGAGGGAATTTATACAGTGATATTGCTCCAAAAATTAAGAATACTGTGGGATTACATCTTTACTGAGTGTAGTATTACTAAATGAATCATTCTTCAACATTTTGGAAATGATCATCATGAGGCAAAACCACATGTTAATTCTGAGGGTAAAAAGGCAGACTATTTAATGTTTTACCGTAAACAAAATCAGCAAATGTTGGCTGGCAAAAATCATGCATCAAAAAACCAGTAGGTTTGGTAATCCGAATCCCAATTCAGGCACAAATTAGTGCTTTTGTCCATAGCTGGATTCCCAGCGGTCTCAGCCCGAGTCCATTAGTGCGGTAATAACACACAATATAAAGGCCTACACTGCATGGTGTAGTATAATCATGTGCAGCATTAGATGGACCCTGGAATGGGGGATAATGGGATAAGAGTGCACATTTTCCACCATTGCTAACTGTGAAACTCAGCCCGTTGTGTTATTTCCCTGTATGGATGTATGTCTGCATCTGGTATGTGTATAGCGCTTACCTAACCAAAATACACATATATATATATATATATACGAGTGAAGCTCATTAAAATATCAAGGGAGATGCGGTGCCGCCGAAGACGGACTTCGGTATTGGACCCGGATGAGTCTTGAAAGTGGACTTTGACACGGGGTAACTATGTGCCAAAAAACAATAATTAACAAAAGTATTATACTCGGAATAGCATGTTTTAGCACCGCCCACTGGAGGGATGAAACTTGGCATGACCGTTTGAACCACAGGCCCCATAATGCATTTTAAAGCAGTCCACTAGAGCAAAGAAAATCATTCAATTAAGGGCAAAAGACTGTGAATGCAAGCGACGTGCTTTGGTGCAGGCTTACCTCTGAAGAAGTTCTCTCTATATATATATATATATATATCACAAACGTTGCTCCAGTGAATGAGCCACAGACTCTGCAGGGTGGGTCAGTGCAACGGTACCGGAGCTCCCTCGTAAAAACATTTTCACGACTCCAAACTTGTATTTCAAGTAGGGAACACTGACACCTGGCTGCTGGTTCAAAAGGTGCTTTTAATTTACAATGAAAGCTGAACAGGTCCAAATAAACCCAACGCGTTTCTCCTCCAAACGAGGCTTGATCACGGGTAAAAGTTCTGCTTCCTCCTTGCCTCGTGATTTTACACAGCAGCTTGGTTTTCTCGCAGAATGCAATTACAGGCAGGTGTGTCCTTTATTTCCTTTCAGAGCAGCATGTGAAAACTTTATTGTTCACTTTGCCAACATGCTGCCAATAGGGATTGTCTGTAACTGCAAGTTCGTGTTGAAACTGTTTTTTTAAATGCATTCATTTCCAGCACCCTCATTACCCCAGCCAGCAAGTGAAAAAACATCTTGCTCCCTTACCAGCATTCCTTTACGATTTTCTTTTGGTAAATCTCTGTGTTTAATCTTCCAGGATGCTTGGTGAGCTGGGCTCATGGATAATTAATGCCACAAACGTTGCTCCAGTGAATGAGCCACAGACTCTGCAGGGTGGGTCAGTGCAACGGTACCGGAGCTCCCTCGTAAAAACATTTTCACAACTCCAAACTTGTCTTTCAAGTAGGGAACACTGACACCCGGCTGCTGGTTCAAAAGGTGCTTTTAATTTACAATGAAAGCTGAACAGGTCCAAATAAACCCAACGCGTTTCTCCTCCAAAAGAGGCTTGATCACGGGTAAAAGTTCTGCTTCCTCCTTGCCTCGTGATTTTACACAGCAGCTTGGTTTTCTCGCAGAATGCAATTACAGGCAGGTGTGTCCTTTATTTCCTTTCAGAGCAGCATGTGAAAACTTTATTGTTCACTTTGCCAACATGCTGCCAATAGGGATTGTCTGTAACTGCAAGTTCTCCTGGAAGATTAAACACGGAGATTTACCAAAAGAAAATCGTAAAGGAATGCTGGTAAGGGAGCAAGATGTTTTTTCACTTGCTGGCTGGGGTAATGAGGGTGCTGGAAATGAATGCATTTAAAAAAACAGTTTCAACACGAACTTGCAGTTACAGACAATCCCTATTGGCAGCATGTTGGCAAAGTGAACAATAAAGTTTTCACATGCTGCTCTGAAAGGAAATAAAGGACACACCTGCCTGTAATTGCATTCTGCGAGAAAACCAAGCTGCTGTGTAAAATCACGAGGCAAGGAGGAAGCAGAACTTTTAGCCGTGATCAAGCCTCTTTTGGAGGAGAAACGCGTTGGGTTTATTTGGACCTGTTCAGCTTTCATTGTAAATTAAAAGCACCTTTTGAACCAGCAGCCGGGTGTCAGTGTTCCCTACTTGAAAGACAAGTTTGGAGTTGTGAAAATATATATATATATATATACATATATATATATTACCTACTGGCGGTCGCCAGTAGGTATATATAGTTAGGACCTAGTTACCATAGGAAATTCCAAGCATTCTATTGGGAATAACTTTAGCGCCAATTGAGGGATCTGCATGTAATTTTCCTTAAATTTGCCTCGCTGCGCTCCGCTCCTTCCCTGAAAGTTTCGGGGGGATTCGTCAAGCAGGGGCCGAGAAAAAAGGGGGGCCCCAAAACGTGTTTTCCCCATGTTAATTTCCATAGGGACATTCTGACAAGGCTACAGCTCGAACGGCTGAACGGAATTATACCAGATTTGGCAAAATGGTAGGGACTGGTATGCAGCAAAGTCTTTTGTATGTTTGGTGTAAATCCCTCCAGTAGTTCTTGAGAAAATTGAATTTGAAATTTTTGAAATGGCATTTTCTATGGGACCTTTAGACATGGCTACAGCCCGAACGGCTGAACGGAATTACACCAAACTTGGCAAAATGGTAGGGACAGGTATGGAGTTTTGCCTTTTCTATATTTGGTGAAAATCCCTCCAGTAGTTGTTGAGAAAATGAATTTGAGCAAATTATATATCTATATGAGCTCAACATTCTATTGGGAATAACTTTGGCGCCGATTGAAGAATCTGTGTGTAATTTTCCAGAATTTTTGGTCAGAACCGCTCCGCTCCTTCCTGGAAAGTTTCAGGGGTATTCGTCAAGCGGGGGCCGAAAGGGGGGACCCAAAATGTGTTTTCCCCATGTTAATTACCATAGGGACCTTTAGACACGGCTACAGCCCGAACGGCTGAATGGAATTACACCAAACTCGGCAAAATGGTAGGGCCTGGTATGCAGATGTGCCTTTGCTATGTTTGGTGAAAATCCCTCCCACAGTTCTTGAGAAAATTGAATTTGAAATTTTTCAAATGGCATTTTCTATGGGACCTTTAGACACGGCTACAGCCCGAACGGCTGAACGGAATTACACCAAACTTGGCAAAAGGGTAGGGACAGGTATGCAGTAGTGCCTTTTCTATATTTGGTGAAAATCCCACCAGTAGTTGTTGAAAAATTTAATTTGATCAAATTATATATCTATATGCGCTCACCGTACGCGCACCGTATGCGTACCCTTACGTGCGCAAGCGAGTTTCTGATTGGCTGGCAGTCGACTGTCAACATTCCAAACTGTCCAAACCTGGAAATGTTGGCCACCATCTTGTTTTTCAGAGGAACTGAGGTACAAGAGAGCCCAAAACAAGAGTGGAAAACACGAAAAGGGGGCAGGGTAGAGACCCCCCAACCCTCTAGCCCTCCTCAGGGGGTCCCAAAAGGACCCCCAAGGACAAAAACAAAAAAAACAACAAAAAGAAATCACGGGGTACATGCACCGTATGCGTACGGTCCTTCTGGGACCCCCTGAGAAGGGCTAGGGGGTCGGGGGGTCTCAACCCTGCCCCCTTTTTGCATTTTCCACTCTTGTTTTGTGCTCTCTTGTGCCTCACTTCTCCTGAGAAACAAGATGGCTGCTCAGGTGGTCCCAGAAGGATATTAACATATATTAAAGTTATCCGCTAATAGAATTAGCATTTACAAAACCTTTGAAATTTATTGAAAAAAATATAGGTTTCACGCCTGATATAGTTAGGAATTAGCATTTAAAAAACCTTGCAAATTCACTGAAAAAAACCTTAGGTTTCAGGACTTATATAGTTAGGAATTAGCATTTAAAATACCTTGCAAATTCACTTAAAAAACCATAGGTTTCAGGCCTTATATAGTTAGGAATTAGCATTTTAAAAACCTTGCAAATTCACTTTAAAAAACATAGGTTTCAGGCCTTATATAGTTAGGAATTAGCATTAAAAAACCATTGAAATTGCTCCTATATAGTTAGTTGTACTAACTATTTTTCGCGCACCCGCAATCCACTGCTGATGATGTCACATATTACATCATTCATGACATGGTAAATGACATCACTCATGACATCACTGATGACATCTCATTTGACATCACTGATCACATCACTGATAATATCATTCATGTGATAATACGATGCACCTACTCACACTCTAATATAACCTTTGATACACCCAGTGTTAAATACAGACTACCATTCTTGAAACCATTGACACACCAATACCAGTTACTACATACGCACTCACTGATTCCTAGGTCTACACACACATTCACTCATTCACCCATAGAATCACTCATACATACAGTCACTCATCAATACAACACTATCATATGCACTCATACACCCATACAAACACTCACACACTGCCACTCATCCATGGAGTTACTCACACACCTAGTCAGTCATGCAAAGAATCAATCACACTTCCATTTCCTCAACTATACAGTTATACACACAACACCTCACTTATTCAAACATATACTAACACAATGATCCATATAGCCACTCGCGCATTCACTGGCTCTCATGTATAGTCATTTATATATGCCAACTCTCACATGCACTGTGTTTTACATATGTACTTACTTGCACATGTAGCACTGAGATATCCATTCACTCACCAACACACCCGTGCACACAGTCAACCGCCCATATAGCTGTTTCCACATGCACTCTTGAACTCATACACCTAGTGAATCAACTGCTCACACATCTATGCACAGAGTCACACACCTCCCAGCCTCCCACACACACACTCAGTCTCCCATTCAAATACTTGGGCAACCAATCAATAACCCATATAGCCACTCATATAGTTACTGATCAACACATGCAGCAGCTTACACAACAACAGACATACTGATGCACACATTCAGACAGTTTAGTCACTAACCCATGCATTTAGTAATTTAATCACTCACTCATACAGTCAGTCACGCACCGACTAAATCCTTCATCCAGACACTTATACATCCACTCATTCTTCAATAAGTAAAACATATTTAAACTTTACAGAAACACACAGTAACTGGATAATGTCATCAGTGATGTCATCAGTGATGTCTAATGAGATGTCATCAGTGATGTCATCAGTGATGTCATTGGAGATGTCATCAGTGATGTCATCCGTGATGTCACTGACCATGTCATGAACGATGTAATATGTGACATCATCAGCAGTGGATTGCGGGTGCGCGAAATATAGTTAGTACAACTAACTATATAGGAGCAATTTCAATGTTTTTTTAAATGCTAATTCCTAACTATATAAGGCCTGAAACCTATGGTTCTTTAAGTGTTATATATATATATATATATATATATATATATATATATATATATATATATATATATATATATATATACCAACTTAATCCAGCTATGGACGAATAAATAAATCCACTGGAGCCATGGCCACAATTCATAAACGGACTGTTTATTTTCGGCTTTCGGGCAGACCCGACGCGTTTCGCAGTTACCTCACTGCTTTGTCAAGGGTGGTTCATTAAAGTGCAATACACATATTTAAAGGTGCAGGGTTCCACTTAATAGACATAGTAAAAATACTTCTGTTTTTTTGTTTATAGCAGAGTGAATACAAATCAATTTCACATTGCCCTTAAATGTATTTAAGCCATTCATGATCAATCAATTCTTAGATACAGCCCCAGTGGGCTAATATAAATTCTAATGGTAGAAAAACATTTTTATACCACTATTTCAAATTTATAATTGTGACAATTTATCTTTCATTATCAACTTTCTTTCTGATGTAGCTCTAGTGAGCAAATATTCCCAGCCTTTGGGCAATGCATCTTTGGAAGTTACATCTTCTATCTGCAAAGAAAACAAACGGAAAAACTGACTTTAAAAACTAGTGAGAACCCTCAGTGACCAAAGAATAATTGAAAACTTTAAAATCAAACAAATGCAGTAAGCAACGGTTAGGATACAGAACATGACTCATCTTAGGTGTACAGAAATTTCATTATCCATATTTAAACCATAAGGAATCACGGTGTTGTATTTTATAATTAGCTTTGACTCTAATTTCCTTAATTCTAGTGTGCGGTTCCCTCCTCTCTCTCTCAAGGGTATTGTGTCAAGCACACAGAATTTAAGCAGGCTTGGGTTTTGGTTATGTTTTACAAAAAAGTGTCGAGCAACTGGGTACTGCTTATCATTTTTACTGATAGCCCGCAGGTGTTCTAAGATGCGTAATTTGGCCTTTTTAATCGTGCTGCCTATATAATATAAATCACATGGGCATCTCAAGGCATAAATGGCAAACTCTGTGTCACAGGATAGGTGTTTCAATATTTGAAATGCAGCAACATCTTTGTTTAGTTTTACTGTTTTGCAGTTAGCACTGAATATTGTCAATAATGCAATCTGTAGTAAACTGTATCGGAAAAAGACAGCTGGCAATAGTTTATTGCTAGCTCAGAGTTGTCATCCAAGAAACCTTATTAATAGTATCCCCTATGGGGAACTGCTGCGTGCAAAACGCAACTGCAGCTTGCACGAGGATTTTGAAATAGAACAGCAAGTGATGATATCTAGATTTGAGGAGAGGGGATACAGCTGTTCAACTATTCAAAAAGCAGTTGATAAAGTTGCCCTGGTGAAGAGAGAGGACTTACTCACTCCTAAAGAGAAAGAAATATCTGTGGACAATAAGATGAGATTCATTACCACATACCACAATCAGGCATGGGAGGTACGTAGGAATCTAAAGAAGTTTTGGGAGGTTCTTAGAACTGATGAAGATCTGAAAGAACACTTGTCAGTTGAGCCATCTATAACATTTAGACGTAACAAATCTCTAAAAGATATACTTATGACAAGTGAGATCAAGGATACCAAGAGGAGAAACCCAGTCCAAGGTTTCTTTACATGTTCTAAGTGCAAAGCCTGTCGCTACAGTGCTAACTGCAAAACAGTAAAACTAAACAAAGATGTTGCTGCATTTCAAATATTGAAACACCTATCCTGTGACACAGAGTTTGCCATTTATGCCTTGAGATGCCCATGTGATTTATATTATATAGGCAGCACGATTAAAAAGGCCAAATTACGCATCTTAGAACACCTGCGGGCTATCAGTAAAAATGATAAGCAGTACCCAGTTGCTCGACACTTTTTTGTAAAACATAACCAAAACCCAAGCCTGCTTAAATTCTGTGTGCTTGACACAATACCCTTGAGAGAGAGAGGAGGGAACCGCACACTAGAATTAAGGAAATTAGAGTCAAAGCTAATTATAAAATACAACACCGTGATTCCTTATGGTTTAAATATGGATAATGAAATTTCTGTACACCTAAGATGAGTCATGTTCTGTATCCTAACCGTTGCTTACTGCATTTGTTTGATTTTAAAGTTTTCAATTATTCTTTGGTCACTGAGGGTTCTCACTAGTTTTTAAAGTCAGTTTTTCCGTTTGTTTTCTTTGCAGATAGAAGATGTAACTTCCAAAGATGCATTGCCCAAAGGCTGGGAATATTTGCTCACTAGAGCTACATCAGAAAGAAAGTTGATAATGAAAGATAAATTGTCACAATTATAAATTTGAAATAGTGGTATAAAAATGTTTTTCTACCATTAGAATTTATATTAGCCCACTGGGGCTGTATCTAAGAATTGATTGATCATGAATGGCTTAAATACATTTAAGGGCAATGTGAAATTGATTTGTATTCACTCTGCTATAAACAAAAAAACGGAAGTATTTTTACTATGTCTATTAAGTGGAACCCTGCACCTTTAAATATGTGTATTGCACTTTAATGAACCACCCTTGACAAAGCAGTGAGGTAACTGCGAAACGCGTCGGGTCTGCCCGAAAGCCGAAAATAAACAGTCCGTTTATGAATTGTGGCCATGGCTCCAGTGGATTTATTTATTCGTCCATAGCTGGATTAAGTTGGTATATGTGGGAGTGGCATTCCCTGCCGTGTTGCCCGCCGTTAACAAGTGGCTTGTTTTCTTGCCGAGAACTACGTTGGATATATATATATATATACATATATATGTGATCATGTGATCAAGCGCTCTGTGTAGCGCGAAACGCGTCATGATGGCTGGTTGGGTCCGTGTCCGTATTTTCAGGACGAGCTGAGCCTGCCTTGCAGCCGGATTATCCTTGGAATATATATATATATATATATATATATATATATATATATATATATATATATATATATATATATATATATATATATATATGTATAGAGTGTCTGACGGCAACCTTTGCCTGGATGAACAATAACCACCTCAAATGTAATTCTGCCAAGACAGAAATCCATCCATTGGTAAAAACAACCTTTTCTCCCCTCTTACCTGCTGGCCTAAAGAAGCAGAAGCCCCGCCAAATACCATCATGGTAGCCCGTAATTTAGGAATCAAATTTGACGACACTCTCTCGTTTAAACAACAGGCTAGAGACATTTCTGGCCTTTGCTTTAATATCATAAAGGGCCTCAGGAAATTGTTCGATCTACTGACCTTATCAGCCCATCGCACTGTCGCAGTTGCGCTGGTTACATCTAGAATAGATTACTGTAACAGCCTATGTGTAGGGGCGGCTAAATCTGCCCTGCATAAACTGCAGATGGTCCAAAATTCGGCAGCAAGGCTGGTCCTCAGATGGCCAAGAAAATCCTCGGCCGCGCTAGATGCGCTTCACTGGCTCCAATCCAGAAGCGCATCCTGTTTAAGGTCCATACGATTACTTTCAGGGCTTTTCACAAGCGGGGACCACGATATCTGTACAATAAATTCAACAGATACCACCCTTCATGAGAACTTAGGTCAACAACTGCCAATCTGATGACGGTCCCTAAATTTAGACTGGCAAAAAAAGGAGGAAAAACCTTGGCAGTCATAGGCGCCAAGGCATGGAACAAACTGCCTCACCAACTTCGAGCAATCACCTCTGAACAGAATTTTAGAAAATCCCTCAAAACCTGGATTTACAGCTTATCTGATGCAGTCTGCAAAACACTCGTCTAAATCATCTTTTAATGTGTAGGAACAGTAAACTTCACCATCTCTCTAGGCATGGAGTCAAAGCGCCATGATGCTCCCTGGAGTGGCAGCGCACTATAAAAATCCCTCTCATATCACATCATATCATATCATATTTATGTTTTTAAGCAGTGAGGTTGTAAAGAAAACTTCGTTTCTTGTGTAAAATTGTGGAGGATTTTTGTTAATTCCCTAAAAAATGCACATCAAAAAGAGAATGAAATTGCACCTCTGTCAAAATGCAAATGTGTAGCATGGCTACAAGATTTAATTTGCAGCATTTACCTGGTTAAAAACAAACATGTGATAAGATGGCCGCCACATTCTGAATAGAAATGGTCGTTGTTTGTAAAATCAAGTCCGTCATCTATTGGCACCACCCCTGCAAAACACGTATTTTAACTTGGTGTGTGTAATGGTGCAACATCTTGAACAAGGGAGCACGACTCCCGAAACGCGTAGATGTAATTTGAAATAAAAAGGACTGTTTTCTATCCTACCACGCAGTGCTGGATGATTTTCTTGGTCCGAACGGAGGGAGATCTTATGTACGATATATATATATATATGTATATATATATATATATATGGGGATTTATTGGATAAAAGAGAAGCATAAAGTCAATGAGTGATAGGAGTAGTAGAAGGTTTATGGACAGTTAATAAACTGTGATTTAGTGTTTTTTAAAGAGATGAGTCTTCAACTTTTTCCTAAATTGGAGCCACGTTTGGGAACTTGTGGTGTATAAATATATGCTGTGCTGTCTGAATTCCATACAATATGAATTTGAATCCTATGACCCTTGAAGCCCATAGGATTCAATAGCAAATACAGATTCGGTATTTACCGAATTGGTAAAAATACCGAATTGCAAAGGGGGACAGGGTGTCACTTTGATACCCTGTTGCACCCCTGTAACTGGCTTGTGCGCCATGTGGCACACATACATGCCCTTAGGGTATATCTGTGTGCCACATGGCACAGGTGTACATGCACAGATGTGCATGTACACAAGAACTCGTTATTTACCATGCAATTGTATTACATGGTAAATAACGAATTCTAAAGGCCCTGTAGCACAGTTAGAAGTGCTACCTACATAGGAAAATACAGATTCGGTAATTTTACCGATCAGTAAATTTACCGAATCGGTAAAATTTACCGATTCTGTAATTTTACAGAATCGGTAATTTTACCGATTTGGTAAAATTACCGATTCAGTAAAATTACGGAATCTGTATGTTTACAGTTCCCCTACATACCAATGTCAAAATACCGGTCGGAAACGGGCGAAAATCGGTATTTTTGGCCGATTCCGACCGGTATTTTGACACCTACATCTGGCCCTTAGCAAGTTAATTTATGAATCGTTTAGGGAAAAGCTTAATGCATTCACCCATTATGCATCTGTGCAGCAGCAAAATGAGACTTGCCTCTGATTGCTCCCGAATCATATTTAGTGACTGACTAAGAATTGATGAAACACCCACAAACCCATGAGAATACAAAAAATGGATATGGAGTACATATTGCCATTAACAACATATAGAAATTATTGAAGATAAGTATTAAAAACTTGTGATTTCAAATAATCAACAGATATATTGAATGACCTGTCATTTCAATATTATGTTAAGTAAGGAAACACATTTTAGGGCACCTTGAGGAGATCTACGGCAAATGGCCAAGGAGGAAGGCAATAGTACCATCTAGTTGGCCAGGAGTGAGGGGTGAAGTAATGGAGCAGTTCTCCCAAGGTCGTATTAAAATTGTGATAGCCAACTTAAACTTAACACGAGCTGCTGGTCCAGACAATCTACCCGCCATTATCATAAAAACAAATATAGATTGGTGGGCGGATTTGTTCGCAAAGACGTTCTTAAGAATACTAAAAACAGGAACGTTACCAGATAGCTGGAAAGAGGCTATTATTAGACCCATACACAAAAAAGGAGACGTAAACTCCCCTAAAAAACATCGCCTGATAAATCTCTTGGACATTGGGGAAAAAGTCTTCTCTAAAATCATTCTGGGTCTATTAAAAGATTGGGCTGAAGATAATGATATAGTACCTCCTGAACAGGGGGGTTTTAAAGAAGGTCATTCAACAGTGGATCATTGCTTTGCCCTCTGGGCAGTAGCGCGGAAGTCTATAGAGCAAAGGGGTATTCTGTTCTGCTGCTTTGTAGACTTCCGCTCAGCATTCGATCTTGTAAGCAGGGAACAGCTATGGTCTACCTTGAAAGGCTATAAGTTACACGCAGACCTGTTAGCCCTTATCCAGGCCTTGCATACAGATAACTGGGCCCAGGTAGTCCAGGACGAGGATGGTGGATTATCTGGTAAGATCCAGATTGGAAATGGCCTGAGGCAGAGGTGCGTATTAGCCCCGTTGCTATTCTCTTTGTTTATAGCGGACCTACCTCGGAATCTAAAAGAGGTTAGAGGGGCTAGCCCAAAGCTAGGGGGTAACCATATATCCTGTCTGCTTTATGCAGACGATCTGGTGATCATGGACCAGACGGAGATAGGCTTGCAGAGGAAACTAGATATGTTCCATAAATACTGCTTAAATAAAAAACTGGTAGTAAATATGGAAAAGACCAAAATCCTATGCTTCGGCAAAAGTAAGACCCGTTTCCCTTGGTATTTAGGTACGGAACAACTTGAGAAGGTAACGGAATATAGATATCTGGGAGTATGGTTCACGAGTAACTTGAAATGGACCACCCATCTGGAAGCGTTAAAAATCAGGGCAACAGCCTCTATAAAGGGCTTAAAAAGGTTTAATAGCTTCTACGGAGACTTGTCAGATGGGCCGGCTATAAAGGCCTACCTGGCAATGGTCCCCGCGCAATTCCTATATGGATCAGAGGTTCTCCTCCTTAGCGGGAAAAAAGGTTGGGATAAAGAGGAGGGTATGATCCTAAAAAGCTTGTTCTCGTTGCCGAAATCAGCAATGGTACAAGCAGCAAGATTGGAAATAGGAGTCACTTCCTGGGCAATTATATCCAGGATGGCACTAATACGGTTCTGGCAGCGTCTGGAGACAGGGGAACCTCCCAGAAACATTTCACAGTGGTGTAGAGAGGAAATTGCCTCCAGCGAGTTATTGTGGGCTAAAGAAACAAGACTCTCACTAAAGGAAGCCTATGGGAAGCTAGGGATAGAACTAGATACCCAGTTAGGACACACCAATATAGGCAAAAAAGAACTACGGTCATTGGGAGCGGATGTGTCCTGCATATGCGATCAAGAGTATCTCCGACAAAAAATATCGGTGTCCCATATGATCCAAGTATGGATTTCAGAAGTCCACTCCTACCCTTACTTGGATAGGTTGCCGAATCAGCACTTAAGAAGAGAGGTTTTAAAACTGAGAATGGGCATAAACCCCTGTTATGTAAATACCAGGGTTAAAAATTACATGATACATAGTAATGGCAATTGCACATGTACATTAGGTACCTCCTGTGATATTATTCATATATTATTAGACTGTAGGATGACCCTTGATATACGTAAGGAGATTTTAGGCCCGCTATTCATAACTTATGGGAATATGAACAGAAAGCAAGCTGTAGATCTCCTGGTGGGGATGGTAAATCTGGATATAGCCTGCGCCTTGGGGAAATACATGAGCCGAGTCAGGGGGTTTCTCCAGAGTACAGAGGTATAAGCGTATGGTAACGAGATTGCACTTTAATGTATGTATTATGTTTGGAAGGCCTGGTCACATATGTTTTCTCATGTTCACCCTTGTAATTTTCACATCCACCGAGGATACTGATTAATAACAAAGTTACTGGGGTTTCCTCCCGGAAAGGACTGAATTGCAATTTTACAAATTTGACATATTTTGTGTTTTTATAAAGTTTTATAAATGTATTGTGTATACTTTTATGGTTGTAATAACCTGAATAAAGTTTTAATGACTGACTGACAAGTAAGGAAACACATTTTAGGGCACCTGTACATCCAAAGGGTTTCTTGGTGTTGTGACAACCAGGAGGAAGAGTAGACATGGCCCAGGCTAATCAAAAGCTTGCTTAAACTGCCAGGAATTCAAAAACGTCCTAAACCTCTGGAAATTAGGTTCCATCCTATTTGAGGATGAACAAAAGTTGCATAAGATGGGGGCCGGGAGAAGCTCCTGCCCCCTTGAACCGTGGTGTTCTCAACTGGTTCGCAAAAGAGGATCTTAGAGCTCAAGGAGGAACATATCTCTTAATTCTGCTTGCTACAAAGGCTGGAGCCTGGTCATGATTGGATTTGTAAATAATATAAGCCTTTTTAAAAAGAGCTCCCTGTTTGAGAGGAGCTCAGTGAAGCTTTAAGGCAAGGGAGATATGCACATCTATGTAATTTAAAGATTATACCCACTAATGTAATTTGAGTGATTTGTAATTTGTGTAAAGAAGTAGCAGGGAGACCTAAATACACAGAGTTTGCATAGTTAAAATGGGACATAATCACTGCTGCTATAGCCGCGTATGAAAATAATTTCATAAAAAGTGGCATTTGGTAGCGAACTTACTTAAGTACCTTCATAGAAATCTGCCATGCCAATAATAAATATTTGGTTAGGGACTACACTGTTGGGAGAGAGGTAATTATGTTACAGGTTCTAAATGCTGATTGAAAATCTAATGTACCACAATGTCTCAAAAGAGAAATCCACCTTCTCTTTTCATTTATGCATAACGTTGCTAAAGGTATAACACTCAATCTCGGTTTGATATGTAACGTATTATGTCCCTTCCTTTTTGCACTCTGCCCCTCACCCAGCTATATTACCATTATGCTCATCGAAAACACCTCAGCTCCTCCCAATATTAATGGGAGTTGTAGCCCACACAAGGTTCCTTGCGGTCCTTGTGTGAGGAGGAAGCCCAATCATAAAGCATGTCAACTTCGGGTGAGTGAGGGTTCTCATCCTTAACCCCTTCGATGCGGCCTCGATTCCCCTGCTGTGCTGTAAACAGCACGAACAGGGGCGGGCCGTGACGAACCCCAGCCGTCATCAGCACACGAGCACCGTAGTGCATGGCGGCTGGGGTTCGTCATGAGCATGAAAGGGGTTAATGCACTGATGCCTGTCCTTAATGCTACCAGAGGTACATGTAGTGTGATTAAACAGTCAATTTCATCAGCCTTGTCGAATAGCACGCCTTCTGACTTGTTTTTGGTTTTAGGTGCAGTATTTTGCACATTATTTTCCAATCCTGAGTGGTATGCAGCTTCTAAACTTGGATGATAAATTGAATGAATGAATGGGATTGGTCACATGTGGTTACAGTTTAAAAATCAGTGTCCAGCAGAAAAGAGATTAGCATGTAGCTTATAGAACCGTAAGAGTTGGAGATGTACACTCTTCCGACTAATAAAGGATTACATCACCTCAGTGCTTAATTTGAGCAGGGGTGGGGGGGGGTGTTCCTTATGACAGTCTACCACATGGTGGCACAGTTTGTGTGTTTTAGAAATGAGCACAACAACATCAGTCGCTTAATAATTTAATGAACATTAAAATGACTAATACCGGCCACCCAAACTATTTTTATAGCTTTGGGGGCCTGGAATAGTCTGAAGTGCCACACTTGAAGGAGTTTGATGTTCGTAGGTGTGCTTGTACTGTCACCAGCAGCACTGGCAGCAATGAGTGGTGCAAGCTGAAGAGGCCTCCTGGTACTTATTTATTTAAAAATTAACACTGTGGATCATCTTACTAATACGACATGATATCTAAGGAAGGTAGTATGTTGTGATTGCTGCTGTTCAGGAATACACCATTGCATGGTGGCTGCTTCATGCAAAGCTGAATTGAAGGGTCCAGTTTTTGTACGGGTCATACAATAACATGCATAACAGTTTTTGCAGCATACCAAAGCACATTTTCATCCTAACTTTGGCAAACAAATCTGCTAATTGCTGCTTGATATGGGATACAGCGGCTAGAAAATGTGTTGTGCTACACAAGAGCAACAAAAAAAAAACTTTTATAACTAATGCATTAAAAACACACTAAAACACGCCCTGCAAATGAAGACACAATCATTAAATGCACATGTTTTAAATGAGAGATTCTGCCATAGTAAAGTGTATCCAGAAGGAGCAGTTGTGTGTCATCATATAGGTGTACAAAAATATTTGTACCGTACCCAGAACACTGACTGCCACATTGTTGTGAAGATAAGTGTATGTAGACAAGTGCGGATTTCTTATATTTATCTCCAAATCTACTTTCCTTATCGCTACATATAACATCATGGTTCATTACTGCACTAAGTGATATTCGGTTTATGATATTCTTGTATGGTGATGTAAAAACAGAATATTCAGTTAGAAGAGCCTCTTCCGCAAAAGGTGCAATGCAGGTGTGAACAGCACAAGTGCGTGAAGTGCAAAAAGTCTTCTAGTTTATCATTCTAGTATAATTCGGGAGCCCTCCTTAAGAGACATAACGCCCATATTTAATTATTTATTTGACCCAAGCATTAACTGTCAGTCAGCTGCGCAGATGTGATTGATGGCTTCTGAAACTACCAGTGGAGCAGCTGGTAGGACCCGGAGGAGACCCGGAATGAAAACATTATCCTGCTTAGGGTTATAGAAGGTTGCGCTAATACTTTAAATTCAGCAGAACTGACAAAGTCAAAAACCTTACATTTTCCTTCATTAAAAATACAATGCATTTGCTTTGGACTGAATACTGTCAATAATGTATTTATATGATCTGAGATTTTACAGTTCACTGCATTCTGTCATCAATGCTTTGGATGATGACATGGACACGAATGAATATGTGCACAATTTCTATAGCGAATATGAACCTGCACTTACAATACGATCCAATGTTTCAAGAAAATTACCACATCTTGAATTGTTGATTTAATTACATACCAGCTTTTATGCGTGGCAGGTGATGTATTTGCAACCTCAGTCAAGCAAAATTCTGAAATTGTTATATAAATATAAACATGATTGATTTCAAATACTTTGTTTTAATTATGAGTTAAAGAAGAGCAGAGGGACATGACAAGAGTTCATGCTGATTGAAATTTGCACATCACAAAAAAGCAATACTGACAACATTTAGATAAATGCATCTTAAGGAGTCAACATAGCAGGAAGGGATCACATGAAAGCATGGTCTTTGAAAATATAAAACACAAAAAAAATCGAAATCCAACATGTAGATTGCAAAAAGTCACATGAAAGGAGATTTTTTTAATATATACTTTTATTGTTTTGCAAAAATTTTACTATTTAGCAATGTAAGAGTACAAAGAGTAAAACACTAATTACAAAAGAGAAAAATTAACAAAGGAAGCTCTTCTGTTTGTTCAACAAGATAATCATTTCCGCATAGTTTCCAGTGTTGTCTTGGGGCAACCACTATTTAAACTTCAATGTTGTTTGTTGACGTTTTAATTTTCAGAGATTGTTGACTGATAATACATCTTCCTCCTTCTCTATCACTTAAGGAACTTCCAGTGTCTTTAACAAGTATAACATTAGCACATCCCTGTGCTTTTAAAATGAAACAAAACAAACAAAAAGGAATTAACAATGGTGTCCCTACACCTTCTTCAATATGGTGGTAATGCCACCATCTTCTTTCAAAACAAGTTCTTGCCATTTAGAACAGTGAACAATCATTTCTTTAAACTCCGCACAAAATGGTGCAATGTTGATGTTTGCAGAAGTTTGGCTGGGCGTACATGATGATACTCCTATGTCAGTAGAAGATGTTGCTTTCTCATTCAGAATTCTTAAATATTCATGTTTGTGGTTGCTTTTAATTTTCTTCCACATCAAGGATGTGCTGTAACTATATTTTTTCATAGTACCTCTAGAAAGCTGCTTCCCACGAAGCTTGCATTCAAAATACCTCGCAGTGGCTTTCTTGTCTCCAGAAAGTACAATAAACTAATTTGACACATCACTCTGCTTTGGTGTGAAACTAAGGGGCATATTAGCAACAAATAACGCTAATTATCTGTAAATGCGCTTAGCACATTTTTTTTATTGCCGCCTATCGCCGGATATTATCTCAGAAATAACGTGCTATTAGCAACGTTTATCTCTAAAGCAATGAAATATCCGGCGATAGTGGCGCAATGCGTGAATATCGCTGGAAATCCAGCGATATTCAGGCATTATCGCTAATGGGGACTTAACCTGAATATCCACCTCCCATTCGAAATACAGGATAAGTCCTGGTCTGAGCAGGCGTTAGGTTCTAGCGATATTCACGCTTATCACACATTTTTTAATTGCCTTCGCCTGCCTTGCTAATAGGCGATAGCTGTGTTACTGACTGCTTTCAGTCGCTAACAGGTTGGGTACGCCCACTTTGCATGTCATTAGCGATAAATATCACTGACATGCAAAGTGTTTAACAGATAGTGATTCTGTGTTGAAAATAATCACAGAAAATGTAAAGAATCATCAATCAAATACTGAGATCATTACGTTCAGGAATGCTGTTACTTAAAGCATTCAACAAGCTACTTTGAGAAAATACTCTACATAGTAGAGAAGAGAGAGACACGGAGTAGTTATTCTTTAGAATTTTTTTTTAATAAAGATTGCTTAATCAGTCATAAGGGTACAAATCAACATTTAAGGTTGAAATACAGTGCTATACAAATGAAAAAAGGAAAAGTGAAAAAAACAACCTATAATTCATTTGCAACAAAGTCCAATCCTGTATCAATTTGAAAGATGACATCTATTTTATTACAATACAAAATCATCTACAAAGGTTAATCATAAGCAAAAGAAAAGGACTGAATGGTTGACGTTTCGGTCTTCGATGGAGCTGATCCTAAAGACCTTCTTCAGGAAAGTACAATATGCAAACAGTTTTGACCTTTTACTACGTTGTTCAAGAAAGACCTTGTAGGCTCCAGTATGGACAATTTCCTATGATGGTCTTAGATATCAGTTCTCCGCTGGAATGAAAAGGACCACTTTGCGTAATTTCCATGGTGTTACAATGTCCAAATTAAATGAACTCAATACGTCCGATTCTTCAGACTATTAAAATCTTCTCCTCCAGCACAACTGACCTCCGTATGTGAAACACCACCACTTCCGTTTGCACTTTTAAAACTGCAAGTCCCACAATACAGTGTGTTTGTTGCATTTAGGTCCAGAGTGTTAACTGGCTTTGAAAGTCAATCCTCAAAATGAATAAGTGCCACTCTATGGAGTCACGGTCTGGTGGATAACAGCACAGCTCTGCTGCCTTACTTGCCCCTAAACCAGCCACGTGAATCCTGCAAACGGGCACAACCGGAGACGATGGCACTGTGTCCATGCCTCTCCATGTAGTAGTGGACTGACACTAAGCAGTTCGTTTTCCCTCGCAGGTTAGTGGCAGCTCTCGGTATGCTTTCCCCTCGGGAACAAAAACAAATAAGTGTTGCCACTCGTGCCATTGATGCCGAGAACTCCTTCGGAAGGGTCCCTCTGTGTGTCAAAGGCCAACATGCTAGATATAAATCAAAACCTCCTTCACCATGCCGGAAAGATGAAAGGGACACAGCGTAGCGTTGTAAGGCTGCTTTAATGTTCTGATGATATGAAGCGTTTCAGAAAAACTATTCCTTTTTCGAATACCACAGTTCAGAAGCCAAAGTAAAGTTGCATTTTAAAAGGTAAAGCACACTTCTCCTTATATATGGTGAACCCACCTGACCTCCGAATGTGAAACACCGCCCCTTCCATTTGCACTTTTAAAACTGAATGTCCCACAATACAGTGTGTTTGTTGCATTTAGGTCGGTGATGTTAACTGGCTTCGAAAGTCAATGCTCACAATTAATAACCGCCACTCTATGGAGTCAAGGTCTGGTGGATAACAGCACAGCTCTGCTGCCTTACTTGCCCCCACTTCCAACCACGTGAATCCTGCAAACGGGCACAACCGGAGACGACAGCACAGTGTCCAAAACCTCTCCATGTAGTAGTGGACTGACACTGCCAGCAGTTTGTTTTCCCTCGCAGGTTAGTGGCGGCTCTCGGTATGCTTTCCGCTCGGGAACAAAAATAAATAAGTGTTGCCACTCGTGCCATTGATGCCCAAAACTTTTTCAGAAGGGTCCCTCTGCCTGTCAAAGGCCAACACGCTAGATATAAATCAAGACCTCCTTCACCATGCCGCGAAGATGAAAGGGACACAGCGGAGCGTTGTAAGGCAGCTTTAATGTTCTAATGGTATGACGCGTTTCGGAAAAACTATTCCTTTTTCGAATACCAAAGTTCAGGAGCCAAAGTAATGTTGCACTTTAAAAGGTATGATACACTTCTCCTTATATATGGTGAACCCACCTGACCTCCGTATGTGAATCACCACCCCTTCCGATTGCTCTTTTAAAACTGCATGTCCCACAATACAATGTGTTTGTTGCATTTAGGTCGGGTGATTTGTATATATATATATATATATATATATATATATATATATATATATATATATATATATATGTATGTATATGTATATATATATACATACATATATATATATATATATATATATATATATATATATATATATATATGTTGTATATATATATTTATAAATATATATATATAGATATATATATATATATATATATATATATATATATATATATATATATATATATATATATATATATATATATATATATATATATATATATATTCCAAAAAGCATCTCCATTTTACCGGGGGCCCTCGATCCTGCAGGGCGTGCTCTGACGCCAGGAATGGAGATCCTGGTACTTCGATACTGCCACCAAACACAAAGAGCCCAACACCGACTTCTTGACAGGCTGACTTTATTCGTCAAATGCGGAGGGAAATGAACACACTTATGTACCTTACGCGTTTCGGCGGTAGCCTTGTTCACAGGTGAGTGTGTTTTACAATTGTAGTTCAAGTGTCCATGTGGCTTGTTGATTAGACCACAAGCCCCAGAATGCAACGTCCTTGAGCAGTTCATTGCGGCATGGCACATTCATGATAATTGTTGCTGTGTAGCGTTAAAACAATGTCCCAAATGCTGTAATTCTTATTTTTCATTTGGCATAGTGCCGGTTCCTCCGCATTTACCTTGATGCTTGCATGTCATGCGGTGCCTTCAGAGAGAGAAAACATCTCTCCCTTCTCCCTTTCTCAATCAGAAGTGTGCCAAATTGCAGTGGAAGTCCTCTATGCTGGCGCTTCTGAGAGCGGATCATGCCCCCTCATTAAACATTCCAAAAAGCATCTCCATTTTACCGGGGGCCCTCGATCCTGCAGGGCGTGCTCTGACGCCAGGAATGGAGATCCTGGTACTTCGATACTGCCACCAAACACAAAGAGCCCAACACCGACTTCTTGACAGGCTGACTTTATTCGTCAAATGCGGAGGGAAATGAACACACTTATGTACCTTACGCGTTTCGGCGGTAGCCTTGTTCACAGGTGAGTGTGTTTTACAATTGTAGTTCAAGTGTCCATGTGGCTTGTTGATTAGACCACAAGCCCCAGAATGCAACGTCCTTGAGCAGTTCATTGCGGCATGGCACATTCATGATAATTGTTGCTGTGTAGCGTTAAAACAATGTCCCAAATGCTGTAATTCTTATTTTTCATTTGGCATAGTGCCGGTTCCTCCGCATTTACCTTGATGCTTGCATGTCATGCGGTGCCTTCAGAGAGAGAAAACATCTCTCCCTTCTCCCTTTCTCAATCAGAAGTGTGCCAAATTGCAGTGGAAGTCCTCTATGCTGGCGCTTCTGAGAGCGGATCATGCCCCCTCATTAAACATTCCAAAAAGCATCTCCATTTTACTGGGGGCCCTCGATCCTGCAGGGCGTGCTCTGACGCCAGGAATGGAGATCCTGGTACTTCGATACTGCCACCAAACACAAAGAGCCCAACACCGACTTCTTGACAGGCTGACTTTATTCGTCAAATGCGGAGGGAAATGAACACACTTATGTACCTTACGCGTTTCGGTGGTAGCCTTGTTCACAGGTGAGTGTGTTTTACAATTGTAGTTCAAGTGTCCATGTGGCTTGTTGATTAGACCACAAGCCCCAGAATGCAACGTCCTTGAGCAGTTCATTGCGGCATGGCACATTCATGATAATTGTTGCTGTGTAGCGTTAAAACAATGTCCCAAATGCTGTAATTCTTATTTTTCATTTGGCATAGTGCCGGTTCCTCCGCATTTACCTTGATGCTTGCATGTCATGCGGTGCCTTCAGAGAGAGAAAACATCTCTCCCTTCTCCCTTTCTCAATCAGAAGTGTGCCAAATTGCAGTGGAAGTCCTCTATGCTGGCGCTTCTGAGAGCGGATCATGCCCCCTCATTAAACATTCCAAAAAGCATCTCCATTTTACCGGGGGCCCTCGATCCTGCAGGGCGTGCTCTGACGCCAGGAATGGAGATCCTGGTACTTCGATACTGCCACCAAACACAAAGAGCCCAACACCGACTTCTTGACAGGCTGACTTTATTCGTCAAATGCGGAGGGAAATGAACACACTTATGTACCTTACGCGTTTCGGCGGTAGCCTTGTTCACAGGTGAGTGTGTTTTACAATTGTAGTTCAAGTGTCCATGTGGCTCTCTCTCTGAAGGCACCGCATGACATGCAAGCATCAAGGTAAATGCGGAGGAACCAGCACTATGCCAAATGAAAAATAAGAATTACAGCATTTGGGACATTGTTTTAACGCTACACAGCAACAATTATCATGAATGTGCCATGCCGCAATGAACTGCTCAAGGACGTTGCATTCTGGGGCTTGTGGTCTAATCAACAAGCCACATGGACACTTGAACTACAATTGTAAAACACACTCACCTGTGAACAAGGCTACTGCCGAAACGCGTAAGGTACATAAGTGTGTTCATTTCCCTCCGCATTTGACGAATAAAGTCAGCCTGTCAAGAAGTCGGTGTTGGGCTCTTTGTGTTTGGTGGCAGTATCGAAGTACCAGGATCTCCATTCCTGGCGTCAGAGCACGCCCTGCAGGATCGAGGGCCCCCGGTAAAATGGAGATGCTTTTTGGAATGTTTAATGAGGGGGCATGATCCGCTCTCAGAAGCGCCAGCATAGAGGACTTCCACTGCAATTTGGCACACTTCTGATTGAGAAAGGGAGAAGGGAGAGATGTTTTCTCTCTCTGAAGGCACCGCATGACATGCAAGCATCAAGGTAAATGCGGAGGAACCGGCACTATGCCAAATGAAAAATAAGAATTACAGCATTTGGGACATTGTTTTAACGCTACACAGCAACAATTATCATGAATGTGCCATGCCGCAATGAACTGCTCAAGGACGTTGCATTCTGGGGCTTGTGGTCTAATCAACAAGCCACATGGACACTTGAACTACAATTGTAAAACACACTCACCTGTGAACAAGGCTACCGCCGAAACGCGTAAGGTACATAAGTGTGTTCATTTCCCTCCGCATTTGACGAATAAAGTCAGCCTGTCAAGAAGTCGGTGTTGGGCTCTTTGTGTTTGGTGGCAGTATCGAAGTACCAGGATCTCCATTCCTGGCGTCAGAGCACGCCCTGCAGGATCGAGGGCCCCCGGTAAAATGGAGATGCTTTTTGGAATGTTTAATGAGGGGGCATGATCCGCTCTCAGAAGCGCCAGCATAGAGGACTTCCACTGCAATTTGGCACACTTCTGATTGAGAAAGGGAGAAGGGAGAGATGTTTTCTCTCTCTGAAGGCACCGCATGACATGCAAGCATCAAGGTAAATGCGGAGGAACCGGCACTATGCCAAATGAAAAATAAGAATTACAGCATTTGGGACATTGTTTTAACGCTACACAGCAACAATTATCATGAATGTGCCATGCCGCAATGAACTGCTCAAGGACGTTGCATTCTGGGGCTTGTGGTCTAATCAACAAGCCACATGGACACTTGAACTACAATTGTAAAACACACTCACCTGTGAACAAGGCTACCGCCGAAACGAGTAAGGTACATAAGTGTGTTCATTTCCCTCCGCATTTGACGAATAAAGTCAGCCTGTCAAGAAGTCGGTGTTGGGCTCTTTGTGTTTGGTGGCAATATATATATATATATATATATATATATATATATATATATATATATATATATATATATATATCATTTGTCCCGCTTTCCTGATGCGCTCTGGAATCTCGCCAGCCAGCAAGAACCACACGGACACGGACCAGTTAGGTGCTGAAGTTTATTGCAGAAAAAGTCAAAGACGTTTCGGCTCCGTGTTCACATGACAACGTTTCTTTGAACGGACAGCCATTTTAAAGTGCCTGTGTTAACAAAATTGACACCACCTGTGAGTTTTAAGTATGGAGATGAAAGACATACTACGTCAGTTTCGTAGTTGAAATACAGCAACCAGAATCAGTTACTACATTTAAATTTCTGTAAAATACCATAATAAAATTCTTTTGTTAACATGACATAAAAAGGTGTAAATCCTTGTGGGTTGGTAGAGAAAGGAATCTCAGTAAAATACATTTTCTCTAATAGATTACGTTTCAGGTTTTAATATGCTACATGACTTTAAAAAGCAGTTTGTACCTTCTGCTCTAAAACATTGCATAAAATGGTCAGTATATATATATATATATCTATATATATCTATATATATATATCTATATATCTATATATATATCTATATATCTATATCTATGTATATATATATCTCAGTTGAAAGAAGGAAGGGACACAGCGGGGCTCTTTTGAACATTTATTGGAGAAAATTCGGCATGACCGGTTTCGGCGTCAAGCCTTTTCCAAATGCCGCAGTTCGTGAAGGGTGCCTCCGTCAGGTTATTATTGAGCTCCTCCCATTCCGTGATGCAAAGGCTCAGCTGCAGCGCATTCTCGTGCCGACACCACAGAAGCCTCTGCCACGGACTTCTGTTCCCAACGTGCACCATAATGGAATTCAATGCACCGCAGGGGTAAGTAACCCACGAATTTGCAGGGAATAAATGTTCTTGTGTCCCCTACTCCCTAGCTCATGCCATCAGTGTCACGTAGGCTGGAAGCGAAAGACAATGCAGACGCCTCTCGGGAAGTCCAGGACCACCACCAGGCAGCAGCTTCTTGTCAACACCGATAGGCAGGCGGACTGTGATATACCGATACCTCGGGAAAATACAAGTTAGATTCCTAACGTCCTGTAGTTATCACAGCCCAAGCAGGAAGGGTCCCTTCAAAAGTGCCACAGGAATGCACTTGTAATATTCCAGACGTCCTCTCTCAGTTGAAAGAAGGAAGGGACACAGCGGGGCGCTTTTGAACATTTATTGGAGAAAAGTCGGCATGACCGGTTTCGGCGTCAATCCTTTTTCAAATGCCGTAGTTCGTGAAGGGTGCCTCCGTCAGGTTAATATTGAGCTCCACCTATTCCGTGATGCAAAGGCTCAGCTGCAGCGCATTCTCGTGCCGACGCCACAGAAGCCTCTGCCACAGACTTCTGTTCCCATTGTGCGCCATAATGGAATTCAATGCGCCGCAGGGGTAAGAAGTAATCCACGAATTTGCAGGGAAAAAATGTTCTTGTGTCCCCTACTCCCTAGCCCATGCCATCAGTGTCACGTAGGCTGGAAGCGAAATATTATGCAGACGCCTTTCGGGAAGTCCCGGACCACCTCCAGGCAGCAGCATCTTGTCAACACCGATAGGCAGGCGGACTGTGATATACCGATACCTCGGGAAATATAAATATATATATATATATATATATATATATATATATATATATATATATATATATATATATATATATATATATATATATTTATATATATTTCTATTTAGCACTATCCACATGGTACACGTGAACATTTTACAACACATGTGTGCAATAAAAAACAACAATAAAACGTATCCGGTGTCCCATCACATTAATGATATCCACAACGGCAAACTGGAAGAATTGACCTACTTTGCAATAGATCAGATACCAAAGATGAGAAGTGGAGGAAGTAGAGAAAAAAATCTGCGGCAACTTGAGTCAAAATATATAATGCTTTTCAACACCAGAATCCCGTCTGGCATGAATACAGATGACACCTTAGTCATTAGCAGTATCCAGAAAAGTTTTGGATTACTGCAAAAATACATAAAAAAACTTTAGATTGATAAAATTGCCGTTGACTAGAACCTAAATGCAAACAAAAAAAAAGATATAAAAAACAAATAAGGCAGTACCTGAGTTTTAGAATCCAGTATGTAGTAATACTGGCATGATGGAATTCAGCATTCGGGACTCTATGGTTTTAATGTTAGACATGCACTTGCACTGTCCTGGGGATGACCCATACATTCACACAGTGTTAAGTTGACATGGGCGTATTCGAAGTTTAAACGCCATTTTTACTTTCCTGTTCTGCTTTGCACACAACACGCACTTGCACTGTTGTTTAGAGAAGACAGAGAATATTGCTTTGCATGAGAATAACTTGTTTTGCTGCATTTCTAAACTGCTTCGATAGTTTAGTCTGTACACTGTGGGCCGATACCGTAAAGTTTATCTTAGACACTGTGGCTGTTGTTCTAACTGATCAGCGCACGTTCTAGCCATAACACATATTCAGCTGTGGCCACTTCTGATATTGGTGAGTTTAATAATGCACTGCGTAGGCATGATCAGACACACTTGGAGAACATTTGTATGCTCAGAGCTTGTGCAGAATCTGATGTGATCTACTTCTGCTAAATACCAGAGGCCTATGTAAGCATATGAGACCTTCTATTAGTTATAAAATAACCTACTAGCAAGGGAGGGTGAAATATAGGTTTATTTATAACCTGTTTCCATTGAGCATAATAACATGCTTTCTCCCTTTGTATTCTATGGAATAGTAACTATACTGACGATCTTGTTTCTAATAATATGTCTGCTTGTATTAGCTAAGGTAATGCGCCTGAGATCACGGCATTAGAAATAAACATTAAGTCGCATGTTCTGGGTTGACTAATCATTGTTTTTTTTGCAATAGGATGAGGAACCAATGAGTCACTGATTCTAGTCTGGTAGGGGATGTTGGGTACTAATGTGAGTTTTGGCACACCCTAATTCACTAAGGTCCTAAGTCTCTGTGCACAGTTCTGTGTAGGAGCAGAATCCCTGCAACAGCACTTTATCCAGAAATCTATAGTTCGGAACAATGAGAAACAAAGATACTTTGAAGCTATTAACGGCTAAAGCACTTGCACTTTAACAAAAAAAGCACTGCAATAATTTTTAATGTACTGTATGATTTGCATTTGCACATTGTAATTTGCACATTGTATATTTGCACTCTAAACCTTGCACAATGCACAGGCACTTTAAATAGGACCTTCTAGACGGTTATTTTATGTGATTAATTAATGGTTCTTTATTGTTTAATCAAATAAATTAGAAACAAAAAAGTAAAAAATGAATAGTGCATGGGATATTATGATCTAATCCAGACTGAACTCAATGTTGAAACATTTAAAGAACTCCCCTAAAAAGATTTGATTTTTAGTGGTGTTTTAAAAGTGCGAATAATTAAAAAAAATACCTATGAATTTTAATGTGGTGTTTTTATGAGACATATATAAGAGATAGGAATTGTTTATGCGGAGAGTTGCACAAATCTTTTAAATCATATATAGTTGGTCCATATGACTTAAGTTGACATAGGCACTTGCTGAAAACCGATCTGTCTTATGCCATTTTAACAAATGGAAAAAGAAAGAGAGAAAAACGAAAATAATCTCCGCTTTTGAGAATTTCACGATAAATGTCTAAACTTCAGTAAAACATCAGGTATGCTTTGTAAAATATAGACTACATGAGTTGCTATATTTAATTGGAGTTAAAGCGGCAAATGAGTTTTAAAAATGTATTAGAACTGATGGAAACTGTAGTCTGTCTTCCTTGGCTATGGAGACAGCGACCCATGTGATCAGGAGTCTGTGGTTTTAAAAATATGCAAATGGCAACAGCGTCTTTGGTGTGAGCAAGCCTGTGGATATAGGTGAAACGTGTCACCTGTAAACCGAAAAAAAGAGAAAATCTCTTTTAATACGAGTGGTATCCCTGTGTTGGTATCCAGAAACTGGAAGGCAGCTGGAGTTAGTGTTCATTCAAATATATATATATATATATGGAGTTGGTGCTCATTTATATATAGTTAGGACCTGGTTACCATAGGAAATTCCGAACATTCCATTGGGAATAACTTTGGCGCCAATTAAGGGATCTGCCTGTAATTTTCCTCAAATTTGCCTCGCTGCGCTCCTTCCCTGAAAGTTTCGGGGGGATTCGTCAAGCGGGGGCCGAGAAAAAAGGGGGGTCCCAAAACGTGTTTTCCTCATGTTAATTTCCATAGGGACATTCTGACAAGGCTAGAGCTCGAACGGCTGAACGGAATTACACCAGATTTGGCAAAATGGTAGGGACAGGTATGCAATAGTGCCTTTTCTATATTTGGTGAAAATCCCTCCAGTAGTTGTTGAGAAAATTAATTTGAGCAAAATATATATCTATATGCGCTCAACATTCTATTGTGAATAACTTTGGCGCTGATTGAGGAATCTGTGTGTAATTTTCCAGAATTTTGACCAGCTCCGCTCCACTCCTTCCCTGAAAGTTTCGGGGGGATTCGTCAAGCGGGGGCCAATAGGGGGGTCCCAAAACGTGTTTTCGCCATGTTAATTTCCATAGGGACCTTTAGACACGGCTACAGCCTGAACGGCTGAATGGAATTACACCAGATTTGGCAAAATGGTAGGGCCTGGTATGCAGATGTGCCTTTGCTATGTTTGGTGAAAATCCTTCCAGTAGTTCTTGAAAAAATTGAATTTGAAAACTTTCAAATGGCATTTTCTATGGGACCTTTAGACACGGCTACAGCCTGAACGGCTGAACAGAATTACACCAAACTTGGCAAAATGGTAGGGACAGGTATGCAGTAGTGTCTTTTCTATATTTGGTGAAAATCCCTCCAGTTGTTGTTGAGAAAATTGAAGTTGAGCAAATTATATATCTATATGCGCACACCGTACGCGCACCGTACGCGTACCGTACGCGTACGTGCACATACCCTTACATGTGCGAGCGAGTTTCTGATTGGCTGGCAGTCGACTGTCAACATTCCAAACTGTCCAATCCAGGAAGTGTTGGCCACCATCTTGTTTTTCAGGAGAACTGAGGCACAAGAGAGCCCAAAACAAGAGCGGAAAACACAAAAAGGGGGCAGGGTTGAGACCCCCCAACCCTCTAGCCCTTCTCAGGGGGTCTCAACCCTGCCCCCTTTTTGTGTTTTCCACTCTTGTTTTCTGCTCTCTTGTGCCCTCACTTCTCCTGAGAAACAAGATGGTTGCTCTGGTGGTCCCAGAAGGATAATAATATATATAAACATTATCCGCTAGTAGAATTAGCATTTACAAAACCTTTGAAATTTACTGAAAAAAATATAGGTTTCATGCCTGATATAGTTAGGAATTAGCATTTAAAAAACCTTGCAAATTCACTGAAAAAACCATAGGTTTCAAGCCTTATATAGTTAGGAATTAGCGTTTAAAAAACCTTGCAAATTCAATTAAAAAACCATAGGTTTCAAGCCTTATATGGTTAGGAATTAGCTTTTAAAAACCTTGCAAATTCACTTAAAAAAAACATAGGTTTCAGGCCTTATATAGTTAGGAATTAGCATTTTAAAAACCTTGCAAATTCACTTAAAAAAACATAGGTTTCAGGCCTTATATAGTTAGGAATTAGCATTTAAAAAACCATTGAAATTGCTACTATATAGTTAGTTGTACTAACTATATTTCGCGCACCCGCAATCCACTGCTGATGATGTCACATATTACATCATTCATGACATGGTCAGTGACATCACTGATGACATCACTGATGACATCTCAAATGACATCACTGATGACATCACTGATGACATCTCATGCATTATACATTTAGGGATTGCATATCATTGCTTCACATCAGTCATTTAGTCATTCTTGGGTTTATCCAGGACCTGGAAAAACATCAAGTATGCAGGAATCGCTTTGGTAAAAGAAAACGATAGAGGTGGAGACTGCATCAAGAATCTGAGACGCCTTGAATCTAAATTAATAATAAGATTCAAAACTATGAGCCCATGGGGATTGAATAGACGAGGAAATGCACGTGCACCTTTGAGGTCCTGGATAAACCCAAGAATGACTAAATGACAGATGTGAAGCAATGATATATGAGTCCCTAAATGTATAATACATTTTCGAATAAGCACTTGATGTTTAAAATTGCATAAATTTAAAGTGAAGTCCAGATTGGAATAATTAGAGACATGTGATTTAGTTAATGTTTTTAATATTCACTTATTATCCGAAGGTTGGAAGTCGGTGAGAACGGCACAAACAACATAATGGGGGCAAAATCAAACAAAGGCACTCAGCCAAGATTGACTAATAGACACTTAGTCATTATTAAATTGCGCATATTTACTAATCTCGCAACGATTGCGTACGAGGCCAATGAACTGTATGATGACCTATACTATGCGCATAACATGAGCGCAATCAGTTATAAGCGCTTAATAAATCCCCTATTGTCTCGCAAACTGCCGGACACCGGGTTTCTCAACACCAGGATAAGCTTTGAATTAAGCAAGGTATATTCAACTACTAAGCCCATAATGCATCATAGTAAGCTAGATGGAGTCATTAGTATAAATAATCAACACAAATGAAGGACAATTGTTTGTTAACCGTGATCAGGGACAGTTATGTCCGAAACGCGTAAGTGGGGAAACCTACAGGAAATAAATAACTAAAGGAAACCTTTAAAGTGGTATGCGGCGTCTTCTTAACAGAAGGTCTTTGCTCAAGTGTATATATATATATATATATATATATATATATATATATATATATTATATATATATATATATATATATATATATATATTACATACTGGCGGTCGCCAGTAGGTATATATAGTTAGGATTTTTTCCCTATGGGATTTCTGAAAATTCTATGTCTAATAACTTTGGCGTTTGTGGACGGAATCGGCTGAAATTTTCAGGAAAATGGCACATTTTGTTTCTGAGCAGCTCCTGGAAATTTGGGGGGGTTTCGTCAAGGGGGGGCTGAGAAAAAGGGGGGTCCCAAAACGCGTTTTTAACATTGAGTTTTCCATAGGGCGGTTGGACTCACTTTTAGCTCGAACGGCTGAATGGATTTGCACGAAACTTGGCAAAATTGTAGGGACTGTTAGCCCGATGTGCCTTTGCTAGGTCTCAATATATGTGCTTCAGTGGATTTTGAGAAATTAACGTTTAAATCAAGATATATATCTGTAACAGCGCTCCGGGCAGCGTTCCGGTTCGCGTACTTTTCGCTTATCGGAACTATGCGAAGCGAAGCTGATTGGCTCTCCGGTGTCTGTCAACATTCTAAACAGTCCGGTGCGGCCGCCATCTTGTCTCTCGGTAGGATCGAGAGATAAGAGGAGGCCAAAACAAAGGGGGAAATTTCGATAAGGGGGCATAGTAGATCCTCCCTGACCCCCTAGGTTTTATGTGGAGGTTGTAAAAGGTTTCTGCAGGGCAAAAAAAAAAATAAAAAAAAAAATATTTATGCGTGGTGAGCTCCTAGTACGCGAACCGGGAAGCGCTCTGGGCAGCGTACTATAAGGATAAAAGCTATAAGGATAAAAGAATGATAGACTTTTCTAATACTGTATGTTAATTATTTGTTGTTTTTGTTGGTTTTTTTTTGTTTTCTTTATTTTTAATTTTTTTTTTATTATGATTGTGTTTCATACTTTATTAAATTTTCTAACATTTCATTGTCAGAAATGTCATAATTTATTATAGGGTGTAATTTTTTTTCATTTTGAAGCAGGTTGTCCACTGCTTCAACACATTGTAGAAGTTCGTGGTCTCTACTGTCATCCATAAAGTCATCAATTTTGTCTTGGCTGCTCTCCTTCAGTTCAATTGAAAATGTAACTTGTTGTTCGCCTTCCATTTTGCCTGAAATTTTGAATAAAAAAATATATATTAGTAGAGATTGGGCACTGTTGGGATTAATTTTAGATAGGCAGTTTTTATCAGTGAATTTTTCTTTTGGAAGTGTATAGTATCAGAGTGGAAATATGACTATAAAAAAGTGTATGTAATTTAACGAAGAGAAGCCTAACTCCATTCCTAACTATCACAGAGAAGTCTATCTAAATCCATAACTACTACAGAGGGATAGTGTATATGTATCAGAAAAAGTCTACCATATCAAGTTATAGTGCACAATATACTTCATTTTTAAAAATAACAACTTACCTTCAGAAACAAGTTGAAGTCTTAGGTAAGTATTGAAATGTGATGTACAACAAGAAGTAGCAGTCAAAATGGCTGTGTTTTCTTCTCTTCCTTTATATATATTCAGGTATATAACCAATCAAATATCAGGTAATAAAAGTAGAAAATGAAAGTAACATTTTTATTGGTTGTCAATTCCAACACTTCAGATGTGTTTTGTGAAGTAATTTACCTCAAGGTATTTAGAGAGGTCTACAGGCTTAATGGCTAAATGGAATTTCAATCAAATTTGTGAAAATGAAAGGGATTGTTATGTAGTATGAGCTAATCTATATTTGGTGAGAGTGTGTCCAGTCCTTTTTCTGTGAATTACTTTCCCACCTTTTCTTTGGGCCGCTTCCCGGGAAGCAGTTTAGTCCACGAACTAGAAGCGTAACGGGAGTCCACCATTTTGTGTTTCGGTCGAATTAACATATAAAATGGAGGTTAAATAATGTTCAGAAAGGGTAGAAGGGGACACGGTACAAGTATTTTGACCCCCCAGGTTTTCTGAGGGTGGCTGAGGAGGACCATATGTGCGGAGAAAAAACATTTTTAAAATAATTTTGGGCGGTTAGCTTCCAGTTCGCATACCGGGTAGCGCTCTTTGAGCGTAGTTTGTTGAAAATTACAGAAATAAGTTAGAGAAAAGTATTAATTGTGAGTGATCAGATGAAGGGTAGCTCTGAGAAGAGCTTTTGGGTTTATGGTCCATTTAGGTACTTATAAGTAGGTACCAATGCACAGTCTTAAATTCAGAATGAAAATTCTGTTGCCCTCATCTGAGAATTGAACTCCATCTCCTCTGTAGATATCTTGCATGTAGTAACGCAAGTTATTATTGTACAGGGAGCCCATTCCATGGTATCTCATGAAAGCTGAAACAGATTTGTTTACATGCTTCCTCGCTTTCTCAATTTGTGGACCAAATTGGTTGGACCACCTCCATTTCTGTCTTTGGCATATATTGGAATATACCAAGGCAGTTTGAGGAAAAAGTGCCATTAATTGCTCAAAGGTGTCCTTTAAAAGCATTTCCAGACCTACTCCTGTTAAAGTGCCCAAATCATTACCTCCACAATGCACTATTAACAGGTCAGGTTTTGGCAAATGCATAAAGGTTTTCACCAATGGTATCAATTGGTGACATTTTAATCCTCTTTGGCCCAACCATTTAATTTCCACATCTTGTAAATTGAGGTTGTGTAAATTTCTGTTGTCAGCATACCTTTGAGCCCAGTGGATGTAACTATGTCCAACAATCCAGACGTTAAACATGGTGGGAGAAGGTTGTGCTGCAGTCAGATGAAGTGTGGTAATGAAAGGGCAGTTGAAACAGTAGGAGTTTGTAAAGAAAAAAAACTGTGGATTTCCAATGCTAATGATTCATTAGCAGTGATTGGTGCATTTCCATTTCTGAAAACAGAAAGTTAGGGTGCATGGATGTGTTCTTGAAACATGTAATTTCAATGGTCAAGGAAGAAACTTTTAATGAAAGATTGCACTGGATACGCAGGTGCACTGAGAGTTCAGAGTTCAATTGAAACATTGTTGTGTGAATTTGCAAACATGAGAGGTCTTCCAGGAGGTCGTTGCTATGGAAAAAAGGCAGAGAGGGCAGAGGGGGGAAGGGTTTTGATTTGAAAAAAGTGAGGGAAGAGTTATGATTGGCTAATATGAGAGATATGTGAAATGAATATCTGTATGTCTGTGCTTTCAATAGCTGCAGCCTCTGGAGTGCATCCTTTTTCTTCTGCTGAAGACAATTTGGTGTATTTCTGAGACTGTTTTTAAAATCCAAAAAGTATTTGCTAAGGTGAGAAAAGATTTATTTATTTTAGATATAGAATAGAATGATTTAAGGAGAAAATGATGAAGAAAGCTGTGTTTTAAAACTGTGGCTTTGTCTGTAGTGATATAGAAATAGATTTTGTTATTTTGAGAAATTGTATTTGCATATTCGGTGTAGGATTCTGGCATGTAGTAACTCAAGGTATTGTTGTATATGAAGCGCATTCCATGGTCTCTTATGTAAGCTGAAACAGATCTGTTGTTTTTAAAAAACATTTTGAAATCAATTACATTTCTGGATAT